>NC_135219.1:21896757-22144257 GCF_052324685.1 Brachyhypopomus gauderio
TGTGTTAAAACAGACCGGTCTCTGAAGACCGGGAACACTAAAGTAAAAAACGTGAGGTCAACAAAACCGAAGGGCTAGAGAAAGAGAGCATCATCCAGATATATTCCAGATGAGCTAGCTTGTGTGTAGACACTTTCTTTTGCACGCTGTTTTATGCCCTTTACTACCATCCCAATGGAAATGAACATGAGACTTTAGAATCTCACTAGTGAGCAGAAACAAGGGGCTCGTGGAAAAAGGAAAGAGTATGGAAAGTACAAAGCCTATAGAATATGAAAGAGAGACAACCTTTGGGAAAACAAAAGCTTATAGAAAATGTAAAACCTACAGGAAAGCTAAAACCATTGGGAAAGGGGAAAGCTTGTGGAAAGGAAATGTCTATAGTAAAGGAAGGTCTATGGGAAAGGGAAAGTCTGTAGGTTTTTGTAAGGCAAGGGAAAGCTAGTTTACATGGAATGCAGTTTTCATTCTCCATGTAAAATCAAAGTGCAAAGGAGTGTACATAAACCATGTACCTTCAAATGTTATGCTATGTTTAGAATCGATTATACACTATTATAATTCATATTTTGATTATTTGTCATATTTGATATTGGCTTTAGATTTTGTTAAACTTTATTCACCTCAGGGTACCTGAACCTCTTGCAGGTGTCTGGAGGCCACAAGCAACAAGAACAGCAACCAAAAGTCTCTACTGGTCTAAATAGAAAAATTTGGGCCACATAAAGGTTTCTAGGTATGGGTGAGAACATCCAGGATTGAACACTATGAAACGGTGAACACCAGATCATACAAAGCACACAAGAGACATTTAGAAGACGCTGAGCAATGGAAGACAATATTTATGTCTTTTGGAACGTAGGGAATCTTTATACTAAATCTTCATATCAATAGAGCTCTTTTATAATAGTATACACAGTATATTCAGACTAAAAGGAAAAGCTTCTACAGTAAGAAGGCTCTTATAGAAGCACTAGTTAGAGACTGTTGCCATGCAACTTTGACAGCTGTCCTCCAGAGATCTTCATTATGTTGTCATGTAGTTATGTAGTTAATTTATGTTATAGAACATACACTATACTGCCAAAAGTATTCACACATGCATCCAAATTATGGGAATCGGGTGTTCCAATCACTTCCATGGCCACAGGTTTATAAAATTAAGCACATAGGCATGCAGACTGTTTTTTACAAACATTTGTGAAAGAATGGGTCACTCTCAGGAGCTCAGTGAATTCCAGCGTGGAACTGTGATAGGATGCCACCTGTGCAACAAGTCCAGTCACGAAATTTCCTCGTGCACGTAAACTGACGGAGCGGGGTCAGCGGGTGCTGAATCACAGTGCGAAGAGGTCGGCAACTTTCAGAAGCACTTCAGTGCTTGATACATTTATTCTGGCTCAATGTCCATAACCATATCTCCATGAGTGTTTAGGCTCATCACCAAAGTAATATCTTGTCAGTAGTGATGAGTGGTCAACAGAACAGCTGGAACAACATGGTGGTCAACAGAACAGGTCAACAGAACAGCTACAATCTGTACTTGTACTCTTTTAAATATAACTATAATAATAAAATGGCCAGTGAGTGTAATTACAAAGTGTTTCCAATAAAGCAGCTGGTGAGAGCAGCTTTAATTTAGTCTATTAGAACATTAATTACAAAAACAAAAGGAGTTACTAGGTAATCAGCCTACAGACAGCACCTCAAACAGCCACACTTCCATAGTGAACTCATCTTTATTTTGCTTTTGTTTCAAATATCCTATGCGAAAGCCCCCCCCCCCCCCCCCCCCCCCAACAGATAACTGGAAGCAAAAACCTAAAAACACTCCAAGTTAATTGCATTGTTTAGGGGTCTATGAATTTCGAAGTCACCCTAAAGGACAAAGGAACCGTCGGGTTGATTGAACATATACCTGGGATGCTATGCTGGTGAGTCTCGTTGCCCTCCCCGAGTCCTCCTTAGTGCGGCATGTTAAAATGTGCTGCCTAGTGCAAAGATGAATGGCCCGGTGGCCGATAGAACCATCCAGCCCACTGTCTATGGCTTCATTAAAGCCAGCGAGTGGAATGAAGATTGATCGTATTTTACCTCGCTGCATGAAAATGGAGACTACTCCCCGCTCCCTTGGTTTCGTCATCCCTTTTAATCCGTCGGCTATCAGAGGAAAATCTCAGCGCTCGTTTTGGATGCTCTTTATGAATAAATCATTGACTGAGCAATCTCAAATGGGGAAAAAAAAGAGAATTGGTGGGCTAATGAGGCTGCGGTGACCGAGGAAATTAACTCAGTTTTGTGAGAGGTGAAAGAGCCCAGCATAATCATGAGAAATCTCAGAACGAAACCACAAGCAATGCAAATCCAAACTCAACCTCACTCTTATAACTAGCATTTTTCCTCCCACGTTTTACATTTACATTTAGCAGAAGTAAATTTTACATTTACATTTACATGTTATCCAGAAGTGAAATGCTTTGTGGTCTACTCAGAGAAGTGTCTCATAGCTGGCATAAACTGGCCCAAAGAAAACCTTAAACCGAGATGCTAGCACAAGCGTTCAGAGCCGTAACGTACCCTCCACAGAAGCCGCCGGTTCCTGGAGCGTAGCGTGGCTACCTAGGCACGCTGCTGTGCTAAAATGCTGGACATTCTGGACTCAATCTCTTTCCAAACATTTCCACAGCATGAAACCCTGGCAGACCTGCTGTTTAATCTCCTCTAAATGCTTTTATTAAGAACTCTAATTGGCCCTCCAACTCCTCCCCTTCAGGAGTGCTGCAGCCAGCTCAAAACGGCTTATCCTGAAACAGAGCCCAGGGCGAGAACACACATGCTAATGGTTATTAATGTACTGGGCACACCCAAGATATTCAAAGGAATAAAAACTAGGCAATGTATGCTGTGCTTGGTATACTGAAATGCAAAATATCTCCAAACCCTTAGTAGTGATAGAAGCATGTACAAAGGCAGCAGTTTCACTGAAGCAGACTGATGTACATCTCAGCAAACATGGTACACCTAAGAAAACAGGTAAAAAGCAAAAGATGCACTTTTCCTTGTGAAGACTGCTTGACCTAGATAATTATCCACTATATAATTATTAAAGATATAGACTCGTAATAACCCAACCGGTTTAAAATAAAACTCACCTTCATTTTTGGAAATTACATATGAAAAAAAATACTATAGGAATCAAAAGGAACCCAAATCAGTGTATTTTTGCTTGAAAACACATTGTGTGTTTGTGTATTAGATGGTTTTTGTCCTCTTTTTTCCTGGTTGAAACTGCATGGTGAACGCATCCAACAGGAGAAAGGTCATACTGCTTTAAAGATAATGAGGCAACAAAAATAGCAGGTGTGATGGATTCCACAGATTTAATACATGGGACGGCATCAAAGGATTATCCTCTACCAATTATGTAGGGAGATCAAACAGGAGCTATTATGTATTCCAGCAAATATAACAGAGAACTGAATCTCTGTACCGTGCATGAGCAAACAAATGACTGACAGTAATTAAGACACACCTCCATACTGCCCAGTTCATATGAAAGATTACTATAAAAAAGTTTAGTTCTGTAACTTTAAAGTTCAAAGAAACCATTAGCATAAAACTCCCAGAATTTAAGTGCTCTTTTTTTCAAAGTACATTCCAAGTGGTCTCAAGAACTGACATTTACTGATACTCCATATGACACAGGACATGAATGAATAAAAGAGAAATGTCAGATCTGACCAAAAATGCAAAAATGTCTGACTACCTTTAAACATGTCGATTGAAATAACCGTTCACTGCTTCTCATAAAAAAAAGGAATGAGAACCCTGCAAATCAGACGTAAGAAATCCTTGATCATCCCGACAGGATATGGAGAGTCTGGCATTCCGATGTTATTCCTATGGCTGTGGTGTTAATCCTCCATTGACCTGGACCACCCCCTCTGGTCTGAGATGAGCAGGATGATAATGAATTCTGACACAGTACTGTGAGATGGAAGCATGTTGACCAACTCATTGAGCGCACATTGCAGCCTGACCCCCTCTGTCTTCCCCTGCTGTCTCCCCTTCAGCCTCCGCTCCCTGCTCCGCTGCAGGAATGCCTATTCCCACTTTTAGGAAAACGACATGTGTAATGTACCTTTCAACATCAGGCTCCCTAAAGTGCGAATGTGAACTCTGAATTGCTCGTAAATTACTTGCACGTAAATGCAAGTCTGATTAAGAAATCTGATTAAGAATTCAGAAGAGGTCTCATTAAAAAGCAGGGATAAGTCACACTACAGAGAACACCTAACCGATCTGAGCTCTTAAAAGTCACACATGCTGGCACAGCAGGGAGCACTCGTAATTTGTAATACCTAATTACTGGCTTGGGTATGTGGAGTGCACCGCCGAACATGTAGAGGTGACTCAGTGTCCCTGGCCAGCTCACGCGTGAGGCTCACCAGTGGTGGAGGAGATGTTGACATCAATGCTGATCTCCGGGATGCCCCCGCCTCGGAGTGACGCCACGCAAGTGTAGGTGCCAAAGTCGGTGAACTTCAGATCAATGATGTCCAGGTTGGTGGTGCCTGGGGAGATGTCCGGGTCGGTCTGGGTGATGACCATGCGCTCGGAGCTGCGGAGGGCGCGGCCGTTCTTCAGCCAGCTGAACTGCAGCTCCTCGGGAGGCGTGGCCTCCACCTGGCACGAGATCTTCACCTCGCGGCCGATCTGTATGTTGTCGTCGTTGTGGTATGGGTCAGGTGTGATCCAAAATCTGCCCTTCTTCAGCGCTGGAAGAGAAGAGAAGAGAAGAGAAGATTGCTCATCATTATCCAGGAGAAATCTTGCAAGGTTTATGGCTTTGATTATCTAAAGCTTTATTTAGAGTTCTTATTAATAATTTACAAGCTTGTTTTTTGTTTTGCAATCTGTGCAAGGACATTTTTGTATTCTGGTATAATCTTTTATTTATCTTTTATTTCATCTTTTATTTTGAAAAAAGGTTACCTGTCTAAAAATGGGATACAGTATAACAGCTTTGCAAGTATTCCCAGGATCTAGATGTTTTGTGGCAGTTTATGCTAATCAGTACTTTGTTTTCTAGTGAATAATGTTCTTTATATAAAAAATATCTCCACAGCAAACACACAAAACATCAATTCATAAATAAAATCAACAGTAATGGCGTGATATTTCTGCTAAAAATTAGACGACATAACACATGATGCATCACGTTTTACAAAGACCCAAGGCCCAAATAGGGTAATGTATGCATTTACACTCACCAGCCACTTTATTAGGTACACCTGTCCAACTGCTCATTAACGCAAATGACGAATCAGCCAATTACATGTCAGCAACTCAACACATGTAGGCATGTATACATTGCCAAGACGATCTGCTGCAGTTCAAACCGAGCATCAGAATGGGGAAGAAAGGTGATTTAAGTGACTTTGAACGTGGCATGGTTGTTGGTGCCAGATGGGCTGGTCTGAGTATTTCAGAAACTGCTGATCTACTGGGATTTTCACGCACAACCATCTCTAGGGTTTACAGAGAATGGTTCGAAAAAGAGAAAATATCCAGTGAGAGGCAGTTCTGTGGGTACAAATGCTTTGTTAATGCCAGAGGTCAGAGGAGAATGGCCACACTGGCTCGAGCTGATTGAACAGTAACAATCACTGAAATAACCAGTCGTTACAACTGAGGCATGCAGAAGAGCATCTCTGAATGCACAACACGTCGAATCGTGATGTAGATGGGCTACAGCATCATCTGAGACTGGCTTCTTGAACAACAATGAGTTCAATGAGTTCCACAGTCACCAGATCTCAGTCCAATAGAGCACCTTTGGGATGTGGTGGAAGGGGAGATTTGCATCATGGATGTGCAGCATGCAACTGCATGATGTCAATGCATGTCAATATGGACCAAATTCTTTGAGGAATGTTTCCAGTACCTTGTTGAATCTATGCCACTGTGACGGTCATTTTAAGTGCCTTAGAGACGTGCATGCGCACCAAATGTGATGAAGAACTGGTAGAGATGTGATGGGTATGCGCACACGGTGGATGCTCTAGGTCAGGGATGTCAAAGTCAAATACACTGAGGGCCAAAAAACCAAATTTGCTAAAACTGAGGGCCGGACTGGTTCAATGTTTATTAAAACATATTGAAATGATTGCACATAGCCTATTGAACCAAGACCTAACACAGTGTATATTATTTAATGCTTAAATGAATAAAGCAATACTTTCTTATGGATCTGTCAGTAATTTCAAGTGAAAACATTTTTCAACAAGCAAACAGATAAAAACAAACTTCCTTCAAAGAAAACATGTCCTGTACATTAAATGAATAAAGTAATAAAGGTTTGGAAAGTGCTGGAATTTAGGCTAAAGTACTTAAAAATGCTTGAAATTGTAACTACTTAGTTTCACAACAAATAGCTATCTGACTGAACAGTTCTCTTGTATTACGTTAACAAATACGAGCCTCTTGTAATTCCAGGACGAAACATGAGAGAACGTGAAGACATTAAGATTGGGTGTTTTGAAAATAAACAACCATTAAATAATGTGAATAAAAAGCGAATTATTTCGAATAATTTCAAATATATGTATAAATATTTAACTTAATTAAGTTTAACGTGCTGGGAAATATAGAAATGGACCTTGAAAGTGACATACAAGTGCTTTAATTCCACCTTATAAAGGTGTATGAACCCTGCAAATATGACTTTGTTCATTGCGTTGAGGCGCGGCGCACGCAAAGTTACAAATTTCGAGAGGTGCATTCGACTGTCCGGGGACAGTGGCAGGTGGGGAGTTTGACTGGGGCGGTACACCTGTCAAAGCGTAACGCAGGTGTCCTAAGGCGAGCTCGGGGAGGACAGAAACCGCTGCAACCGACAGCACGCGAGGCCCTCACGCACGGGCGGAGCCACTGCGATTACGTCATTTTCGCCGCGCTGACTCTCGCCGCTTGTGCGCGCTGCAGTGACTTTGCGGGCTACCGTTGCATTGTGGGGAATGTAGTGTTTGTGCGTGCAAAACACCAGCGGGCGGCTGTGGCCTACGGGCCGGTTCTAATAGTAATTAAATATCATCCAGGGGGCCATAGATAATCAATCCAGATCCGGCCCGCGGGCCTTGACTTTGACACGTGCTCTAGGTTGTAGCCTGTATGTTCTGCCTTCTGTTTCTATTCGGATTGTGATGAGAGTTGTGTGGGTGCCCCCAGCCCAATAAAAGGTTTCCATTGTACCACACCTGCTGACTCCTGTGTGTTACCTTTGGACGACGGGGCAAGTACCCATCCGCCCAGCAGCATATACCTCCCCGTGAGTGTTCGCCCACCAACTTTCATTACATCACGAAGGATTAAGGCAAAATGGGCAAAATGGGGTCCAACACAAAGGTCTACCTAATAAAGTGACTGGTGAGTGTATATTTCTCTTAATGAGCTCACAAATAAGATACCAAGGTGCCATATTTGGTGTGGACCACACAGGAATTGATGAAAATTGTAGCATCTCCAGGTGTAGAAACTCCTTGACATAAAAAAACTGACAGTCTGTGACCCATCACACAAACACAAGAATACTCAGAGGAAGCATTTTATCTGTTCTCCTGTGACATTATCAGATAACAACAAGTTTGCAAACAGGAAATCAAAAAAGACACTGTCAAGGAGACATAAATGAATGAGAGATTTCATCAAATACAACGAGATCCTATTACTTTGTTTTAAATCAATACCACCAGGCTACGAAGGGGTTAGACATGTATGCTGCATGCTGATGTACGCTGTAATAATGTTGACAAGTTTGTGCAGAAGACTTCAATTTGTATGACTTGTTCATTTTCACTGTGGTCCCACGATGCAAAATGGTGTGAATGAACTGTAATGCCAAGGGTGACAATGACCTTTTTCAAATCAAATAAGAAAAATCTGACTCTCACCACTTAATCATGTGTAAGGAGCGGTACCATAGGGAGTTATCTGTAGCGGTAAGCATACAGAATTCAATTCAGTTTGGAGGAAAATTAAATATAGTATTACAATAAGGAAATCAATATCACAAACAGCACTTATGATTCATGGAAACCAACCAGCTTTACGTTTTATTAAATAATAGCAGTGCTGAGAATGATTGAGCTAGAACAACATATAGAGCTACCTCCTAATAGACAGGCTTCCGTATCTACTTGCCCTGCGTTTTACTGTTATGCGAAATTGTGAAAGTAATCTTGCTGGCACTGCCCTTTGGTCTGAAGTAACTAGGTATAGTTAAAGAAAACACATTCAACTAGCACAGCAATGCAACATTACTGTATATGTATTTTCTCCTTGCAATATTAAAGGACCTTCAGCAACTAAGGCCAGCCGCAGATTCTTTGTTGAAGGTTTCACAAATGTTCACCTACTTGTCTATGCCTATTAACAGAATATGATATATTAAAAGTACCTGTCTGTAAAGCTTTTTCAAAGCCAGAACATCATAGTGAAATAACACAGTGAACTTTTCACACTCTGAATCATATAGAATGTAGCATGATTATAAAAAAAAAAACTCAAAGATGTCTTCAGGATAAAAAAATATGGTAGTAACAGAAATTTCTCTCAAACAGCTCACCGAATCTCACTCCAGCAGAACACACAACAGTTGTCAAACTAGCACTGTACCATCATAACCAGAAGCTGAAATTTCTGATTGGCGAGCAGACAGCTGATACTAACCCAACTCCCATGATAGCAAACTCGTATTTACTGACATGCTGTGGAGCTCTGACAAATTTCCTTTCACCTCTGTTTTGCAAGTGTTGGTTTTTCCAATGTCGTAAAGATCCACCCCCCTAGGACTGTGTGCTTTAATTTTCAACAGAAGTTCTTCTGAAATGCTAGTCCAAACACAACACACTTTATGTTATCTGATCTTCTGAACAATGAATGATACAAGCAAAGCCAAATGTTTAGCAACCTTATACTCAAGTGAGAAGGACCAACTTTAGTGTCATTGGTCACGTTTGGCCTAAGGATGAAACAGGTGTGGCTCTTTCACTCCTTTTGAACTCTTTCAGTAGAGCCAGGCGGGCAGAGGTGCCTCTGATGTCAGTGTCACTCAGTTTTTCTGAAGTGGCTGAATTATGAGTGAACAGTGGATATATTGTTGCTCTAGTGGTGGTGGACTTCAAAAGGGGGTAGATCAAAGTGAGCGTGCTCAGTCCGGACAGAAGGGCAAAAGCAGACGGGAATCCATCGGGTGACAGAGAGATGGCCCACCTCCTACCCTCACAAACAGGCATCGTTCCTCATTAAACCTCCGGGAATATACGAGGGGGGGGGGGAGCAGGGTTCCGTTTAGTACATTCAAATCTTCTTGATGCCACAATGTTCATCACTCCCACTGTTCATTCATATCTTATGAGAGCATATTGCGTTTTGGGTGGGATTTTAAAGAGTCTTTGCCACAGCTGAGGTTCCAGAAATAGATTGCCACCCTTTCTCAGAATGGGGGTAAGTGGCTTATTAGGTAGTAGAAAAAGCCTACAGTAGCAGGAATTCTAGCACCCTCTTCAAAGCGGGTGAGTGAGTGTCTTCTCTACAAGTAACAGAAGAGCCAGCATTAAAAGCATCCACATATTGCACCGCACTAAGGAACGTAACAGGAGTTAACATAACACAAACACAGATTCAATTTGTATTACTGATGAAGTGGTATCTGCTGGGTAAAACTCCTGCTATATCCCTGGCTCGTATGGTTAGAGAGGCTTAGATCTAGCAAATTAAACACACCAGTGCTGAATCTGCAGAAAACGCCTAAAAACCCAGCTGCCCAGAGACGGCCACCTATGGGTCAGGATAAAAAGCAGGTGATTAAACAAGAAGAATCACCTTCTCTGAATGCATGCAGATGCACTGTTTATCTATGCTGATGTACATAACGCAGTCCATGTGGCAGACATTTAAGTACTTGGCATCTGATGGATGGTTCTCATTATCCCAGTCCAGTGGCTTAGTGCAGATATGTGGTCTGTACGAAAAGAACGTTCTGCATCTTTACTTCTTACTAGCGTTCACTGTTACATACTACGCATAAACCTATATTAGCATTCCAGCGCCATGTCATTAAACGTGAGATAAAAGGTACAGAGCACGAAGCGCAATGTCATTGGCACGAAGTATCAACCGGATAAACGATGTTTATATAATCAGTAACTTATTTCCAATTATAAAGTGTAAATAAAATGCAGGCGGCAAAAGTATTTGTTTAGAAGAGAACCGCAAAAGGCATCACTATCATGATCTGTAATTATTGCAGTTCTAATCAGGACTAATGATCAGAACATGCATATTGTAAATGGCATCGGTTATCGATAGTTAGTAAGATATGGCAGAATACCACAGTACATTAATCTGCATTATTTTCAAGCTCTAAGGCTCACATATAGAACAGCACAACATATGCCCTTACTAATGGTATTGGATAATACTAATGGGGTCAGGTCATTACTCTACAGAAGCACAGCAGCGTGAATCTGACTGTGTGGGAACATATTTTGTTAAACTATGACTAATCCATGGCTGCATTTCCCTTCCACGTCCCCTTCCCCTCTCTTTACTGCCTTTGTTCAGTTTTAATGCTGCTATAGACAGCCATCACCTCACCTTACAATTTTTAACTGGAGCGTTCGTGATTTGACCTCTAGGTTCCACCCCCATAATCAGTGTGTACAGCTTAGCACACTCCACAGGGACAGATGGCTGTCTCTACCTGGCTCGTGACATTAGTCAAGGGTACACCATTGAAAAGGAGGGAGACAGTAACACCCGTGACAGTCTCCTCCTGTCTGCTGGTCCCATATGTGAACGTACACACACACGTAGTGAAACACGTTTGTCCTCCGTGCACTCTCACATCTCTCTCTCCTTAAGGGTTCTGACAGACATATTTAAGCACCATTTAGTTTTTGACTGACCTTCTTACAGCTCATCACAGAACAGTCCTGGCACATTCTCATCACATGACCCTGAAAGCGGCAGACGTGTGTCCAATCTGCTCACTGCTTCTGCCGTCCCACTGGTTCTTTACAAATAGAGAAGCATGCAATTTAGGCCAAAAAACCTCTTCCAAAGCAAATTTGACAGCAGTCTTTCACATGTTGACTTACAAGCTGGATGCAAGCTTTTAACATAATGCTCTGCATGAGTGGTTGGGTTCGCTCTTTGTTGTTTCTGCTTGTTACCAACCCAAATATCAGCGACGAAATGCACCAGCTGTGCTATCCTCTATACATGCCTGTATCAAGGCAGCGTGTTGAGCAAGAAGCCATTAGCATGTTTGATCTGACGTTAATGACTAATATCTTATTTGGTAAAAACAACAACAACAACAACAACTGTGGTACTTTGTCTTCTTCTGAATGCTAGATTGGCACTGAATGTTTGATTGCACCTGTGAGGCTCATTTAGAGGCTCATGTAGTAAAATTCACATCATGACTTAAAAGGTGCAAGTCAAAACACGCTTAAAATGCAGAAGGAGCAGATACACTATTGTACTAGACAGTTTCTGTCTCTGAAACCTTCACAACCTTCTATCCTGTAAGGAGGACAACTGTAGCTGCCACAGGAAGTTATTTGAGATGGCTGCTGGTGTTAGCTAATATAGTTTTAGATGCTGGTGGTGAAAGTATGTCTGTGTATGCTTGTATATATGTGTTTCTGTGTGTGGAGGTGATTATGGTGGTGGGTTGGATGAAGCCAAACACTGGCTGAATGAAGTGTCGTAAACTAAATCATCAAATATGTGTATCAAAAAGTGACCTGCTTTTAAAAAGGCTGCCTCCTCTCAACCAAATGGAGGATCATGATGGAGAGCCTCCGTGAGCCAGAAGCATGCTGGGATGGTGGAGGAAAGGGCCAAGCTGAAAGTCATCCCAGGCTGCCGGGAATCGTGGACAGAAAAGCCACCATCTGCTGAGGCAAGATCTGCCCAAACACAGACAGGCCTTTTGGCAACGTAGCTTCAAGAGGGCTTTTCAAGGACTGGCGTGATAAACAACAAGAGACGTGTGCGCATACATGCTCTCTCTCTCTCTCTCTCTCTCTCTCTCTCACACACATACACACACACACACACACACACACACGAACACAAGAAGTACATATGCGTTGTCCTTCTGTAAACACCAACAATTCACACTAAAATGGACACTTTTTTCAGATTAGAGACCTTGTTTGGACCTTGCCAAGCTGGTCGTGCTATTTTTCCCTTGCAGGAGGGGCTTCATATACTATTTCTTGACTAATAGTATAAGTTCCCAGTTTAGTGATTAGCCTGACTGCCTTCACTTAATTGCTGTAATTGGCCGTTTAATAAGTACTTACACAGTAATGTGCCACAGGCTTTGCCCTTCCCAGGCAAATGAGAGCTTTGGTATGAAATGTAATACACATATCACATACTGCTAATGCTTGGTGCAATAGACAGTCTCCTGTTTACTTATTACATGTAAGATTTGATAGTCAATGCAACTTAAAATCATCACAAATTTCCAATCACTCTGACTACACATCACGTGGCCATCCCTGTATTTGCACTTCTTTACTGTACTGTATTACATGTTAATGCTCTAGGTGTTATTGTGCATTGCCAAGACATAATCTCACAGTATTTGCTAAATTATAGGTAGCTGATGAAGGCTGATGAAGAAAGCCTTTCAAAACTGATGCTTTATGAACAACATTTCAGGCATTAGATTTGGATGACATTTTAGGAATCTTTTCATCTCCTCTGGCTGTGTCTATAAAATAAGGCAGTAAAGTTTGATTTGACTGTTTGTTCACAGCTGTTCAGCTGATGAGAAAGTGACACTGTGCAATCTGTCACGCTCCATGGGGTACCAAGCAGTGCTCATGTTCCACACTGTCAACCTTTCTTAACAATGTCTGAGGCCTTTTTCTTTGCAGGACTAACCTACAGTACTGGATTAGTATAACACCATTCATCCTGTGCCTAAACAGGTCATGTTATTGTCCAAAGTCCAAATAGGGAGACCTCAATGATGCATGTTACTTTGTTTTTTTTACAAATATTTAAGTGTGAAGTCTGACCTGAGATGTTTAGGTACTTTAATCTGCATTGTCTTGTATTGAAAAAAATAAGGCATAGCCACAGGCTACACATAATATCAGAGTAATATCAGCTTCTGTTATAAAGGTATTAAGTTTAAAAAAACTGTTAAAATAATATATATGGTCATGTAAAAGTAATTAGGCTACAGATACATCCAATACATGAGTGTTACATCCCTTAGAGTCCGACTAAGTGCTGATATTGCGGTTTTCCATCTTGATAACTTTTTAATAATACCCTTAATGAATATATAGATGTAATTTACTCGTTAGTGCAGAGAGTTTAAGTAGAAAGAAATCCACGATGTTGTGCAGATGCTATATAAACATGAGAGGCAGATCCTTGAGCCAGCTAACAACATGTGAGATACAACACATTCAGTCCACACCTACGCTGTGTGTAATAAGATGAAATAAGACGAAAAACTTAAAAACTGATTTGATTGTTCTAACTGACGTGATTCCAAATCGCCAAACAGCCCTCATTTCCGCACATACATTAGTTTAGCTAGTTAAGATATCTAGATTCTTATTAGCTTACTCTAGATTTTGCATCATGTTTTGCATTGTATATGGCTAAGAAATAATAAAGGCTTGCCCTCCGTTATTTAATATATGGTGAAGCTACATTTTGTTTACACTACTTTTTTGTTTAACATCATCAATTTCTGCTCCTAAATTTCTTTTAACTGCAGAGGGCTAAAGGTTACTGTATGAGCATAAATACAGAGTCCGTTGAAGGCAGGTGCTAGAGTTCTGCTTTGTAGGCACACATACGCCTTTTAGTTCACCTGCAGAATATGATGCATTGCTGTGACTTTTTATCTGCCAAGATGTTTCCCTAATGATTCTGTAGTTGTTTGTGCAGTTGAGACACTCTTGACCTTGGGAAACAAAACTTGTCAAAGAATGCCAATGACTAGTATACTATACGTATAAAAACAAACTTCCTTACCCAAGGTTGATCAACCTTTCTAAAAGAAAAAGGTTCTGTTTCTGTAATGTAAGACATTCTTCAGTGGCCCTCACAATACACAGTAATGAATGGATATGTTATGTCCTATAGTTCCAATATAAATTTTTTGGCCTATGTGAGTTTTTGCTCAGATCTTTGATTACTGCGCAATGTATTATAAGAGCGTTGGCACACAAACTAGTATAGTTGTTTAAAACAAAGGCTCCAGAACCAGATATCTCTGAAACTGAGCCATCAACTTCATCATCCAGTGATAACAGCAAGTGTAGAGGCCAGCAGGAAGACAAAGAAAAGACGATGTGTGCAACGGCAGTTCGACTATTCATTTGAAAAGTCAACACATCTGACAAGAACAAGTCATGATGTGAAAAGTGTGCAAAAGTGTCAGAGACAGAATTTGAGGCTAGTTATCTAGTGGCTGAGATTGTAGCTAAGGCTAAAAAGCCACACATGGTTGCCAAGACAGTCATATTGCTAACATGCGCAACAATTACCAACACATTGCTAGGCCCACAAGCAGTAAGCAAAACTGCAAAGGTTTAATTGTAGGACTAGACAAATTAAATGTGATTATATTAAATTAAATTATATATTATGTCATGAAGTAATAAGTGATAGATATAGGTGATGTGGTTTTGGAAAAAAAAAAAAAAACGGGATGTAGTGGAAAATTTTCCTTGAATTGAATGAACAGATGTTAGCAGGCGTGCCCAGCTCTTGGTAAATGGCGTTGTAGATTTACCAGAGTATCTTGAAAAGGGGGGATTAATTTGGAAGAACCGCATCAGTATCTGCACCGATGGAGCTGCCACCACGGCTGGTAGTGCCAAGAGTTTCATTAGTAGGGTCAGAGCAAAAAAACAAATGTGCAAAACGCTGAGTCTTTCAAAGGGAGGCACTAGTTGCAAAGATGCTGCCGAAAGAACTTTCAGATGTGCTAGACATAGTGTTGGACATTAATTTCATAAAGGCATGGTCATTAAAGACCTGTCTGTTTTTCATTTTGTGCAAGGAAATGGGAACATCACAGCTTGTTGCTACACACGGCCATCTGCTGGCTTTCACAGGGGAAGGTTTTGAGCAGACGGTACAAGTTAGGAAAACTGGTACCGATGGGAGAAAATTCTGCACGTCCGGCGTGGACTGCAGATGTGCGATGGTGTGCAAAACTTGCATTACTTGGTCGACATTTCCAGGCACCTTAATGAACCGAAGGCTATAATACAAAGCCAAGAAGAAAATCATCTCACCTCATCTATCAAGTTGCATGGCTTCATATCTAAGCTCACACACACACCCTGGCAGTCCTTTGTGAAACATGGCAGGCTTGAGACGTCTCCCTTGTGCAGTGAACATTCAAACAGTTTGACTGTCATCTGTGACCTTTGGAGTTCATGTGCACTGTAAAGCTCAAAAATACTTTCCAGCTAGCAGAGATCAGGGAAGATCGCACATAGAAACAAAAAAAAGAAAAAGAAAATAAAGATAGGGCTTTGAACAGGGTTTGGATGTCTTTGGAGAATGGGCTCCCAATTGGTTCAAGTAGCACAACAACAATTCAAGAACAAGTATAAAGAATGATATATAAGTATAAAGGGTTGTGGAGTAGGAGCTCAGTGTCTCCCTCTCATCCATCCCTGCCAGAATAGTGTGGTTGTGCACATTGTCCCAGGCTCAGTTTTCACATTGATAGTAAATCACATTTACACCCCCTCCCCCCCACACACACACACAATAGGCCCTTATTGTGTGTGTGTGTGTGTGTGTGTGTGTGTGTGTGTGTGTGTGTGTGTCTGTGTGTGTGAGTGGGTGTGTGTTGGCTGTCAAAGGATGCAGAATGTGCATTTTTTAAATACTAGGGTGATGCAACATTTTGCATTCTTTTAAAGGGTGCTCTGACTGTAAAAACACTGAGAAATGTTAAATTAGTCCATTTCCCCCTTTTCTTACTAATTCAAATCAGTAGTGGCATCAGTAGTGTTCCTGTTTGAAAAACGGCATTCCAAAATGGCATTTTCCTTTCAGTGTTTAGATCAGTCACTTTGATACACTCACCAACAGCCCATTCACCCATATCTTTGTCTGTTTGTATACGAAAGCACAGTAGAATAATGTAAGATCCCTGCCAGTAAAAGTGGTTGTGCTGTGACTAATCATGCTGAGTTGTCAAAATATATGACAAAAAAAATTAATAAAACAAGTTAACACTGGACATGCATTTCCAAATTGGATATAATTATTACATGCAAAGTCATGATATTGGATGCAGATGTAGTGACATTTCTCCTGGACGCAATCTGTATAACTGCGTTAAAATGTGATATTGTTTTAAAAGAAAAAAAACAGTAAAAAATTTGGTGGGAATGAATAGAGCAGACATGTGCTCACTATAACCTAGTTTTACGCATGTGCCAATATTCTTTTCTGTTTGGTTGGATATTCCTGTGTTCTCTGTTCTGTCTTTTATGATTTGTTCCAGGTAGAAGGTTGAGACAGCAGTGAGACGTTAGTTAGAGAGAGTGTGAGGAGAAATGTTCACAAGCATCAAAAGTATAACTGTAAAATATTATTTACTTTGAGGCTTTTGGGGCAAAATGTGTTTGCTACTTGCAGTACACAACTTTTATGCCATGTAGTAACGTTGCTACAGTGTATTTTTATTATCCTAGCTTTCAGTTTGAGAGCTAGCAGACTGAGAGTACATTGCCATCGAGTCACTTGTACATCAGACTTAAGATTCTATGAGCTCGATGTACAAGTTAGCATTATCTAGCAAACAGAGACTCTTGCCGTACATGTCATGAGGGTTTTAATCGACACGACTGAAACTGGGAGTTCAACTTAACATTATCAAGAGGGAACGGGATTTTGTGACATCAGGCGTTGGTCAGAGAGAGAAAAAGAAGGGATGCAGACCTCACCAGTGCTGTTCCTATATTTTGAAACATGCCTGCACAGGGAGAAACAAAATTGAGGTTGACCGCAGGTATAATTTAAGTTTTATTACTGCTGAGGTTACATATGTAACTTAAGATTGTTTATCAAAGAGTCAAATATGATTTTCAATGAAATACTAATAAATAAATGTCAGGTGAGAAATTTTAAAATGGCGTTAATGCATGTGATTCTAGGTATTGATTGATGTTCTGTTGATCCAGAAGGGACGTATAGCCAATAGCTATTATATTAATGTGGAAAGAGCACAAAACCTCTCCATTACTGCCTGTTGCACATCCAGGAAATGAGGAGGAGTCGTGACAAATTGCAGATCTCAAGGAAGATGTTCATATAATGAAATAAAAGATTCTGATGTAGAGAGGCAGTGAGCCAGTAATCTCAGCATCCAGTGCCAAAATAGTCACAACAAAGTACATTGAAATAGGTACAAAGCAAGTAAAAGGCAAAGAAAGATAATTATTTACATCCTTACCAGAAATGAAAAGAAAGTCATAGAGAAACTGATTACCTTCCTATGTAGAACCAGAGACAAGCCTTGTTCCAATAAGAGTGAAAGAAAGTTACTGAATTGTGTGGAAACAGCTTGTGAGTTAGTACAGTTTCAGTACCTGAAGGACATAAAGGCCTGACCATGAGATTACCACAGATGCTATGCTGAGATGTTCGCTCAGATCTCACGCCCTATAGTGTTGTCGTTTCAAAGGGAGGGATGTTCGATTGGAGAACAGCCAATGTGTAATCCAATCCCCCACTTAACGAGCATGTCATCAATTGTTTGAAGATGGTCCCTTTCAAAATGGGGCAGTTTGCACGTGGCTTTATCATCATTCAGTGACTTGCATTCTATTTGGTTCTCCCTTTGTGAATTGAATTGTGTATCACAATTGTAGGAAACAGTGTAAGAAACAGTGTAAGGGTTTTCTTTAGAACTGCGTTAAAATTGAAATGCGCAACTGTTAAGTCACGTAATCCGAGATTTCATTCAAACTGTGCAGCCGTGTAACCTGTCAATGACCCAAATCAAGTTTTCACTCTAACTGTGTAGATGTGCAACCGTTCAACTGCCAAAGCTGAGTTTACACTGAAACTATGAAGCTGCCCCAACTACACCGTGAGCTAAAGATATCCCTGTGGACTATTTTGAATACAATGATTATACAATGATTTCCTTTTATCATCTGCCAGTCGCTGCCAAAGTTACATAATGCATTTAATGTTTGCGAATAGCCAATACTTTTATGTAACCTGCAAACTAGTTTATTTCTTTATAATATTACAGTGCATTGAAAGTTCATAGCATAATGATAAATATTCTTAAGTGCGATGGCGAATAAGAAATCTTTGGGTTGAACCCCCTTCAATACAACATGTCTTTTGTAAAATAAAATATATATTGTACGAAAGTGATTTATTGTGATCAAAGCCTTACAATTACACATATTTGCTCCCACATAACTGAAATATTATTACACACACAGTTTTCCATTCTCATGTTACTGCCTCGGGCAGTAGTCTACATGTAGACTATGTGTGTTTTCTACTTCTGGTTATGTCCACATATGTATTTCATATATTTTCATATATTATTTGGGTGTGGTCCTAAGTGCGTGTGTTAATTCGTCTCACCTGTGGCTTGTCTGATCATCACCTGGGTCTCATTTATTTCAACCTATATAATGTATATTCAACAATATATATATGCAAGTATATACATCTATATATATATATATATATATATATATATATATATATATATATATATATATATATATATATATATATATATATATATATATATAAGTATCTATACACATGTATATACATCTATATATGTATATACATCTATATATATAACAATATATATACATGTCCCATGTTCGTCTTTGTCTGTGACCATCTTTTACCTTCTGGATTTCTGGTTAAACCACCTGACAACACCAATTCCCCATGTCAGATATCCGACCAGTGCCACGAAGCCAAAAAACAACCCACATGTTGGATAGAAAGACAATGTTTCACTCTTCCAGACGCACTGCAACCTGAGTCCAAAGGTTCCAGCTCTGTGCAGGGATCTGTGAGAGATGGAGCCCATGTGCCAAGAGAAGATGAAGCCCATGTGGGATTGGAGGAGACTCAAGAAACAGACAATGAGCAAAATATCACCCTCGAAACAAATGTAACCCATGTTGAAGGCTAATTAAATGATTCACCAGCTCAGACTTTAAAAGAAGGGTCAAAAACACTATGCCATATAGATCAGACTGAAAGTGGGTTCCCATGAGTATCAAGTCAAACCTGCCATTAGATTAACTTAAGATGAGGTTGGGAAGCCTGTAGATCAATGTGTAACCATAGTTCATACATGGATCATAATTTAGATAAGGGACATGATGAGCGATGCTTTCTAGCCATATCAAGGTGTCATTGCGACATTAGAGGGGGTAGTGTGAGAACCTGAAAATAAGGGAAATTATAATTCATTTGGTTTAGTCAGTAATTTACAAAAAAAGGGGTGATAACATTTTAATAGAAAAAGTTTAAAGGTTATTGGGAACATATAGAACGATCATGTGTTAAGTGCAATCTAGTTTTATGTGCATCTCGCAAGGCATTTTTGTAAACTTTTTGGTTTCATACATTTCTGTGTTCTCTGTTCATAGTATTTTATGATTTGTTTCTTTGTATTAGGGTGGAACAGGAGAGATACATTAGGTTGGAAAGAGTGTGAAGACAAAGGTTCATGAGCAGCTATAGTAAAACTGTGAAAAATAATTCACTTTGACAGTTTTTGAGTAAAAAAAATTTAAAGCATTCTTGCCATTTATTTTTTAACTTACTATCATAGTTCTCAGTTTGAGAGCTGGTGGACCAAGATAGTACGTTGCCACCAGTTCGCTTGCTGAACTTGCTGAAGAGGCCGGACGAGCTCAGAGAACAAATTATTGTTATCTTCCAATGAGAGACTCTTGCCATTTGTGAGTAGCGGATTTTAGTAGATATGACTGGAACTGGGTGTTCTGCCTGGTATTAACAAGATGGAATGAAACTTTGGCAAATCAACACAAGGCAGAGCATCAGTCGGAGAGACGGTGCGAGAGAAAGAGACGGGACATAGACTCGAGAGAGACATTGCGTGTCTTTCGAGGTACTCTTCGAAAGGAACAGGACCGTGGCCTTTTGCTTTACCTCTTACGATGACAGTGGTGGACTTCTTGGCTGGGTTGCCCACGTTGTTGCTGGCGATACAGCTGTAGATGCCGGCGTCCTCGGACGAGACGGCTGGCAGTGTGAGTGTGCCGTCCTTCACCACACTCTTCTCAGGAAGCCGCTCTGTGCCGCTGCTCCAGGTGAGCGTAGGAGGGGGCTCACCGCCCGTGGCGATGCACACCAGAGACACGGTCTGCCCAGGGTTCACTACAATGGGGTCCTCCACCAGCAGTTTGATGGATGGAGAAGCTGTGGAGGTAAAGGTTTAGTTGGGATTGTTGAATGTAGGTGCTTTAATGTCAACCTTAACATGATTTTGAATTTGGCTTTAGCCACATCTAAAAATATTGCACGCATTTTAGTAGGCTTGACATTAATAACTCGTCAGAAGGTGGGCCTCAGAGGTGGGCCTACTGCGACTTTAAATGTAAATTAATTCAGTGCATAATCCCTGTATTTAGTCCACTTTTGTTTGCCAAAAACAATGTGGTCCATTTGTGACACCTGCATGTATTGTCTGGGGTGTTTAGCATCCTTTTTGATGAAACACAGGGTTTCAGTGGGGTTGTGACATACTATGTTTTCACATGCCCCTTCCATTATGGCTAATGAAAAGGTCACAACTGTCTACAAAGGGACAGGCTGGATGACACTGATGAATTTGTTTAACTGTGTAAAGTATGCAAATACAAACCTCAAGTACTTACAGAAATTGTTCAAGTTCAGGCATTAGTGACAGAGTGAGTAAATATACATGAAACCTGATATACCAATGAGTGAGTGATGCATATTCAAGTGTAAACATATTGGCAAAAAAACCCCAAAAACAAAAACAAAAGTAAAATAAATCAATAATTATAAATGCATGTTGTTGCATGTTGAAAATCAAACGGCTACTTCTGCACAACGTAGTGGACCATATTGGTGTGTTCTAGGGAGAACTCTTGTGCGCCTGACCTGTTCTGTTGGTGAGTCTGAAGATGACCCTGCGTTCGGGAATGCCGCACACACTGCGCACGGAGGCGATGCAGCTGTAATTGGCGTAGTCTTTTGGCCTCAGGTTCTTCAGCTTCAGGATCTTTGTCTCCCCCTGCAGCTCAGAGCGAGAAGCGCAGGGCAGTGTGCAAATGTGTGCTCTGGGGCTTCTCACCCTTCCAAAGCTGCCCGTACACTTAATGCAATGTGACCCTTCAACAGCATGCTGGGTTCGTGAAGGACATCCTAATGCCTACCAGCCGAACAGATCTTCCCTCCAGTGCAGGGCACAGTCCATGACAATGCCCCGTAATGAATTCATTATGGGCGTTTCCTACTTTCTCACTGGGTTGTCATTAATTATACATGGGGGATTGAACATTTTTCAAGAAATATGAACTGAAAGTGTCTGAGTTAATTTAGATGTTAATTAATCTGTGGGTCAGTCCAACTGGCCCTTCACCAATGACAGACGTGTATAATCCTATAACACGAAATTTTCAGCATGCATTGTTTATTTTTAGTCTTTTTTTTAGTTTATTCTGCCTGCTGTTTGCTTATGAAGATATTAAAAAGTATGTTTTTAAAAAGAACACTGAAGTACTGTTGCAGTACTCTTTAAGAGCACTTTTACTCTGGCTTCAGCTAACACCTTTCTTTGAGCTTTTGGGTACTTAGAAAGTGCCAACTTTCTATAAGAACAGTACTTGGGATAATGCCAAATTACCAGCCACAAGACACTAGACAAATTACTGGTGCATGCCAAATCATCACTTTACTTCTAAAACACACTGTATCTACTATTAAATGAATTTTGCAACACAGCAATTAAAGTCAGAAGGGACCTGATGAATGTGTAAATATGTGCTGAGGCTTTTATTCTGCACAAGGTTGAGGACGTCTTCCTGCTGGCACGGCAAGCCACGCGTTCCTTCAGGCCCAAACACATCAGTCTTAACCACTCATGAGCAGAACACTAATTACGACTGCAGATATCACTCCACCCAAAACGTTTTCTAGAGCCTGTGCCTTGTCTCGAAGTTGACGCCAGGGACTTCAGCTTCAGCAGAAATGATCACTGCTGCTTGGACTGTGCCGCGTTCTGCCACACTTTTCTGCACAGTGACAAATAGTTGCGGGGTCTTTAGCCCGGTTGACTCTAAATGCATTATGAGGATCTCCACATCGGGAGCAGAGATAGAAACAGCCGTGTTTGTGGAACGAGTCTCTGCTCATCAGTGCAGATTAGAATATCAGACAGATCGTCCTGTGCCAGGACAAGTATAATCATTCATCACTTTCATTTTACACTGATCATCTCACCCCTTGCCCTCGTGTCCTCTGCACCTTCCCCCAACATTATTCTGTTAAAGGAGGAGATGGTCTCACTCAGTCACCTCTAGGCCTGTTTGTGACCGTTATCAGAGTGTTGTCTTTGGCACGCAGCCACCAAACCTCTGACAGAAACTCGGCGGGACTAAGAATATATTTGTCACATGATCAAGTAGAGACAGAGAGCGAAAGAGGGACAGAACCTCATTGCATGAATAGCAGAGAGAAAGAGAGAAATGGACAGAGAGCTGGAAAGTGGGAGACAAAGGAGGATAAAGTGAGAGAAACACACTAAACCAATGCAAAAAAAATGCAAGTCCGTGTTCCCACTGGGTCAGTAAGTGTGTTACAGAGGGAGGCAGAATCACAAGTATTATCATGGCCATCACGACATCTGGCAGTGTGACTGCATCAGCCAAGCCAGGAAAGCTTTCAGTGCTGCCCTGACTGAGGGCTGGACACAGCACCATGAAGAGCCCCCACAGACATGTACAAATGGCGCTAGGCTCTCTCCCTCTTTGTCTGGCCCCGTGGGGGGATCGCTAAGCTGGCATTTAGTGACACAAAAACAACGGAATGCAGAAAGGCTTCGAATGGAGCCCCTGATCTTCTGTTTTAGGGATGCTCTCTGAGGGGAGGAAGAAAGGCAAGAGCCCAGAGTGGAACTGACATGTACCTCTGTACTAATCACCAATGCCATTCCCGCGTTGGGTTCAAAATACCACCTGTGTGCTTTTGTGTGCTTGTGTGAAAGCACTGAGATGCATGGAAGTCTCTTGAGTTGCACGAGGTATTCATCTCTTACTCTCCACCTGATTATCTGTATTATTCTGACTCCTGACAAATTGTTACTGTATATTACGCTAACAAATAATGTGCTAAAACAGTGCATTCTGGGTCTATTACATTTGTTAATTGGCCAAGTTAAATACATTTCAGTGGTGTGAAAACAACAAAGTCAATAAACCTTCACACACTGTGTTAACCAGTGTATTGATGGGTTTTGTTGCTGTTGGCAACAACACCAAAGCCTGAAACTTGCTAAAAGGCCAAGACAGTATTCTTACCTGTGTGAAGAAGGGCTCGTAGATCTCCACACCCTTGTCTGAACCCTGAGACAGCACGTCCCGCCCCCTGTGCCAGCTGTAGCGCACTGGGGGGTTGGAGTTGGCCACACAGCGGAGAAAGACTGTCCTCTCGTAATAGAATTGCTCCTTGGCCTCCCCTATGCTCTGATGGACCGTCACAACCGGCTCATCCAAGTCTGAGGAAGGGAAAACAGGAATCTATTTCTATAAAGGAAGAGTTTCTGCAATATCTGGGGTGAAAACTCACAAAACATTCAGTCGCATAAAACATTTAATAACTGGCACACAATAGGTTTTTCAACATTCAAGATACAGTATAATAATGTTGTATTAATCCTTTTGTTTATTCAAAGAACTGTAAAATTATAATTATCACCATTGGGGTTTCTCCACAAACAACAGTGTTATTCTGCTTGTTATTTTAAATCTTTAGCATTAGTTTTTAAACATGTAAAACATATTTTGCTTATTAGACACAACAGTCACACATTCAAGAATTAAATACTTTATCATAACTGATACGGTTTTAGGTCTGAAATTCCAGCTTTTCCCAGCTTTTTTTCAGCTTATATACCCTGCTCTGTGCCTAAAGCCATCTGACACCTGCATCAAATATGCAGCAGGTGGGATGGTAAGTGAAATGTTGCAGTGGGGCAAATCACTCAGTGCATTCAGTGGCCTTTCCATCGGGGAAAAGAAATCATTTTAGAAGCTGCCAGGTTCCAGATCTGTTTTTACCCACCTCCCCAAGGGGACAGAGTCTTTCTTAATCAACAATCTGTAATGCATACACCCTCCAGCTAGGACGCCAAGTTCACACCGGCCGAGCTCCAAAGCAGACCCACAACACATTACTATACATTCTCCACATGTGGTCACATTACATTCTCAGGAAATGTCATTCAGTTGGCCTTTAAGACTGAGCAGCGTGTTCCTAAACACATCTGAGCGATGTCTTCGAAGCTTGGACGCCCATTTGCTTGTCCATATTTAATTCGATTCTTGTAATTTTACGCCTGCCACATTAAGCCTTAGTAAACACTCATTCATTATGAGTTGGATGGCATTTTACTTGCTAAAGTTTCCCATACTTATTGTCATACTCCCCCCCCCATGTTGCCCATTTGTTGTCTGAATGAACTGGTCAAGACCTCTGTGTGCCAGTAAGGGCAATATGTGATCAATCCATCAAGTATTCTAATGGTGATCTAATGAGGCGTATCACCAGTCAATAAGTGCCATTCGGAATCGGAATGGAAAATGATTAGTGCTGACCTTTCTCCTGGTTATGGAGTCCATAACCATCTTAACAAACATCCTCTGCTCATGCCAGTACGACTTAGAGAGGAAACACAGAACACTCTGAAAATGTTAATCAGTGAATGCACCCTTTAATTTAGCGTCCCCTTTCCCCCTCCTCGGGGTAAATGAAGATCCCAGCCTAATCAGAGAGCACAGGGTGCCCACCAGAATGCTGATTCCTCACTTTCATTAAGACACGTTCTGCCCTACAGCCCCTTAATCAAAATCTAGAGGCGGTCAATACTTCATCCAGGATCCATTACGGCCACGCAGGTAGGAGCAATTACCTTTAAGACCAAGGCAATGCTCTGGACCGAGCAATTGAGTAGGGCCATTTTGGCAGAGCCGACTGCTTTAAATAAATACACTGATTCATTACAGTGAAAGGATGGGCTGCGAAAGCTTATCGGCACGGTTCACACTCTTCCCATCTGACCTAATACACCTGATTCCACTGAACAAGGGCGGCCAGACTCGAACATCCAGATACGTTCAACGTGCTCCTCGGAGGAAGCGGGGTATTTGGGATTTAACATGCGACTGTTGAATTGCAGGTTTGTTGCAATGTGCCCGTTACAACCTTTAAATGTGCGCGACTAGCTGTGATGCAGTTTGCCCAATTTGTCAGATGGCTATTTATAGGCAGGCATATGCAAAAGAGCGTGTGGACGCTGGGAGCTAGCAAAGATAAATATGTAAATATGTAAATGTCCACGCTGAATTAAAAATACGATGAATTTCAAATAAAATCCAACCTCCTACAACAAGCATCGATCTTCTGCTGCTACTAGTACCCATTCTGGTACGGTGCAATTACCCATCATGCAAAGCAGGAGTCACGCTTGATGGATTCTTGTGCTTAAATTCTGAAGCTGTAAGCAGAACACATATGTTGACTGCTAGCATTGCACACATTACCGTAGAAGCACGGTAATAAAAAAAAAAGCTTTGCAGTTTGATATAGAACCTGATAAACTATTGTGCTTGTATGACTTCAGAATGCACTCTTGCCCACGCTGGCAGAGCTCTCTGTAAGACTTTAAAGCAGCTTTTGGTGCCGACACCTTCAATTGTCATCTGTGGATGTTATTAGCAAGAAGAATACAGTAAAAAATGTGTAAAACACGAAAGAAAAAATCATTACCAAATTCAAGAGTGTTTCTACACAGTCTGGCTGCCTCCTCTCTACACTGGAGCTCGGAGCAGCCAGGGGTTTTAGTGAACCGCTGCACTCTCTCCGTGTAATCCATAGCAGTCATAATGGTGAAAACCCCCATTAGGCCCATCAGGCTGTCACTGCTAGGTGTCACAGGGCTGGAATTAAATTCACCCCGACTGCGTGGCACTAATCACTGTCCCAGTTTGATTACACACGGCACTGATGACCTGGGTGACATTTGCATGGCAGCTTTCTGTGTTAAAATAGTCCCACAAGGCAAAGATAAGCAATTTGCCTCCAGCCCAGAAACAGGGGGTAGGGTGATTGGAAACTTGCAAATTGTCACCTTCCAGATGTACAGCTAATGAGGCAACAGATACAGTGGCCATGCGACATGTTGGTAGCCCGTGAGCGGTTGGTCAGCCAATTCCCAAGGAGCTTTTCTGGGCTGAAATATGGAGGTGAGGTATTAGAGGGAAAAAGCTATTACCTGGCGCTAAGCTCTGACGGCCAACAACTTCGTCACTACGCCCTGAGCTCCAAGATCTAAAAACAGCCCACAGCAGCATCTCCATTCTGAGTGGAGCTAAGCTCCAAACAGGCCTCTCTCGCAGGCCTAGATGGATGATTTCACATATTAAGACTGGCTGCTGAAATTGTGACTCGGGCGAAGGCAAGATTAAGTGTCTGTTCGCAGCAGGGTTTCCCTGAGCTAGAGTGACTTTGTCTAACGCTCAGATACTGTGCAGCTATCAGTTTGCAAATTAAAGGTGCCATTGTAAAGAGACTTAGCATAGAATGGAATGCTTTATAAAGGGACTCGGCAGTCAGAAATTATATAATTCTCTTTGCAATTATGAATCCGCCAAACCGCGAGAACAGATAGCAGATCAATATGGTCCCATCAGCATAGTGCAGAACCTCGATAACTGCAATAATAATATGACAGAACTGGGATAGAGTTGTCAAATATACTTTAATGAAAAAAATGAGTCTTTGCTCTTAATTTGAGGTGTTACTGGATGCAGAAAATATTTTCCATTATTCATGTGCATGGATTTTGAAATGTGTTTTTCTTCTTGATAATGAGACATTATTCTAAAGTCTCCCCACCCCAATAATTTCCCCACCTTCCTGTCTGTTTCAGCCTCTGTGTGTGTGTGTGTGTGTGTGTGTGTGTGTGTGTGTGTGTGTGTGTGTGTATGTGAGAGAGAGAGAGAGAGAGAGAGAGAGAGAGAGAGAGAGAGAGAGAGAGAGAGAGAAAGTACACAATTGTACAATTGTAAAAAATTGTAGTGAAGTACACAAAGTTTCAAGGGAAATGGATGGGACTTTTTGGAGGTCCTTCATCAGGCAAAGTGCTTGATATATGCAGTACAGAAAATTTCAGGATAGAAATGAAAAAAAAATTACTCTAGTAGACAGAAGTGTTAGAGTGGAACGAATGAATAAAAGATTATGTAGAAGAAAATACTGTATCTGGGAAACAAAAACATTCCAGTAATCATTTTAGCAGTAACAACAACAGTAAAGGCCTCTGTTATACCTGCAATATGTAGAAATATGAAAAATGAAAAACATTTATTCTAATACAATCAACATTTCAACATATACAAATAAACAAGTTCTGGTAGCATGTTGAAATGATCTCAAACACTACTGAAAAATCAAGTGTAATTGTGAAAACGTAATGTAGTTGTGAAAGCACAGTAACATGGTTTTTGTTGTTTTGGTTGAACACATTGAAAGTGAAATAAAAAACGGAGCTGAGGTGCAATGCAGTTAACGTGCAGAATATCAGCGTTAGTGTGAACCTCTCAGCTGGGGGTGTTTACACCTATACTGGGTCAATGATAGAGAAATCATCACCTTTTTTATACCCCCTTTCACAATGCCGCAGTTAACTGGTTGGTTGAGAATAGGCAAGCTGTTTTCCTGTGGCACAAGTCCACACATAAGAAAGCTGACGGAGCCCCCAGAGCGGAGACCCCAGAGCTGACGGAGCCCCCAGAGCGGAGACCCCAGAGTGGACGAAGCCCCCAGAGCGGACAAAGCCCCCAGAGCGGAGACCCCAGAACGGAGACCCCAGAGCGGACGAAGCCCCCAGAGCGGACAAAGCCCCCAGAGCAGAGACCCCAGAGCGGACGAAGCCCCCAGAGCGGACAAAGCCCCCAGAGCGGAGCCCCCAGAGCGGAGCCTCCAGAGCGGACGAAGCCTCCAGAGCTGACGGAGCCCCCAGAGCGGAGCCTCCAGAGCGGACGGAGCTCCCAGAGCTGACGGAGCCCCCAGAGCGGACCCTAGATGCGCTATACACATCTATACACACATGCGCTATACACATATATCAGGTCCAAAGTCAGTGCTAAGCAAACACTGATAATCAAATATACAAAAAGTCTGCAGTTTATTGAAACGCTGCGAAGCGACTTTTGCATTTTTGCAGCAAAACGTGTGTACAAAGTAACTAAATATTTAACAACTTACCTAATGAAGTACTCATGATATCATGTGGTACTGTTAAAGTGATTCCAGAGTGCAGGGCCCAGGACTGAGTGTGTAGCCCAGGAGGGCGTCCTGCAAGCTCTGATTCAGTCTCTTCTTGGCATGCTCTTTGGCACCTCCAAATACAAGCCCTGAATAATTCACTAGGCATTTTTCACCTGAAAGCCTCAGTGACCGTGTGTGTGTGTGTGTGTGTGTGTGTGTGTGTGTGGGTGGGTGCGTGCGCGTGTGTGTGTATGCAAGAGTTTGCGTGAGTGGGGGAACTGAGACTGTTCATGCGTTTACATGCATTATATACACCTCTCAGCACCGAGGTCACCTACTCATAATCATTACATAAAATCAGCTTTAACACTGCAGCTGTGAGGATTCAGGCCGGTCCCCTCATCATCTCTGCGAGAGAACACAATCACATAGTGACCTGCCAGAGAACTGGGCAGCCACAGGATCACGCGTAGAAAACATTCACAACAGCACAGCGCAACAGTGCGGTGTGTCTGCTAGTCAACGCTGAGGCAGGGATGCTACTGAATAGATGTTGACACTGCTGATTATAACTGGTGTGAAACCATAATGACAGCGCAGTAAGACAAATTCAGCATTCAGAAGAGCTACGATGAATGGATAAATCAACAAAGGCGCATATTTCATATCGAACTGTCCAATCTATAACAACATAATGAAACGCAACACTGAAAACAACATTTATTGCTGCCTATGTTGCTTATGCTATAATTTGCATTTAGACGGTATCAGCTACACGGACTAAATAAAACAGGAACGTAGTTCTACACCTCATCCTATGTATATTCTCAGGAGCTCTGTCTAGCGGCTTTTTGTCCCAGAGCACAAAGGACTTAATTCACAAAACCCCAGTATCATTATCATGAATCAAAATCGGTATATACTACCACAACACAGTTTTAGTTAGTCCTTCGAATCTTGTATTGAGCACATTTCATTTTCCTTGGTGAAGAGATACAGAAGCTTAAAGAGGTGAGGGATTAGACGCTCTCAGCCCAGGCGATCTGTTGGCCGACGAGAGGCAGTAGAGCTGCTAAAGCAGTGACAGTGTACAGGCTCTTCACCGTCTCCGTCGCCTTAAGCCCAGGACTCCTACAGGCTCTTGGTCTCTGTCAACTTAGCCCTTTGCTCCTCTGTCTTCATCACTACCAGGTGTTACTCTTTTTTCAATTGGACGATCTACAGGAGGAGGATGGTGGGGTGTGGGATGGAAGTGCAGGGGGTGGAGGGGTGGGGGAGGGTTGATGGATAGACAGGGTCAACAGCGCCAGACTCTATTCTTCCTCGGGGTGATGGAGATGAGGAAATAATGAGGCCAAATAGCCAAGTCAGAGGGGTAATGAATCTCTTCTTCATCGTCTCCCTCAGACAGTGGTGTACGCCCGGCTTCATCTCCCCAACAATTCATCTCGGAGGAAAACAAGCCCGAGTGACGGATCTCCAGCCCTAACTTAACTCAAACACTTTGCCGTCAGCTGACAGGGGAAACTGCTTATACTGACTTCCCAGTGCTAAACAACCTCAATGAACACTTGAAAAATATCTCTCTTTGATAATTTGGGAAATTAAGTGTGGAAAAAAATTAAATATGGCTCAAAAGCAGAATGTCACTTCCAAACAAACAGTAATATGCGTACAAGACCATTAGCATTAACCCCCCCTCCCCTCAACCAAGATTTAATGGCTCTGTTTTTTTAAATAAAATGGACGCATTAATGAAAAACATATTCTCATGTAAGTGATCATGTTAGTAAAAACTAATTTGCCCTATTACCTAGTAATGTCGCTGATTCAGTGTTTGTCTTAGCCGAGCTGTGATAGGCACAAGTTAGCGCGGCCGCTAGTGCTATGAATGAGTTAACACAAGCAGCCTTGTGCTTTGTTTAAAAAAACCTGAAAGGAGGACAAGATAATTGCAGCCTGCAACAGCTGCCCTGGACCTCTGTGCTGTAACAGGTAGGTCTCTGGGTAATTAGCCTATAACTGCTGGGGAATGTCATCAGTTATTATAGTCATTTACATAGGCTAGTAGGCAGATAAATGTGAAGACAGTAAGGCAATTGCATATTATGTATAAAACATGAAAAAAATATGGCTTTGACAGGTCCTGGAAAAAAGGAGTTCACTTTACTGTCATTGTAACTATAATCATACTACCTGATCCCGGCCCCCAAATTACATTTTGGCTACGCCATTTGTACAGTAATGCATTTCAAATGAGTTTATAGTAAAGACAGAAGACTCCTATACTTCAAGGCTATGAATTAGATAAAAAGGGAAAGTTTTTCATCATTACAATCAAATCAATACTATCATTACTAACTACACAAGATTCTCTTGTGTTGCTGAGGTCAAGCCTGAGAGAAAGGAGCCATGCCAACAGCTTCCGCTCTGTCCTTCATGTGTCCTTGGCCCTTACGTTCTACTTAGAATACTTGCTAATGGCGTTCCAAGACTTGAACTTGTTTTCATGCAACCTGATCTGTTAGCAGGATAATCATAGTTATAGCTGGATATAGGTTCACTGTTTTGCATTCAAACGGCATTTTGTAACATTTTAACAGGCATCTTTCTGTAGGCTACCTTGTGTGGGAGAGCTTGGTTTTGGGTGCAGCTGCTATAAAACAACAAGTTAATGATGGCTGAATGCTCGATAAACAGGCGAGAGATGGCACAAACTTGAAAACAGTTCCATCTGCGAGCAGGAACCCCTGTAACCCGGAAGACCAGAGACTGGCTGAGCAAACACTGGAGCACATTAGAAAAACAAGTGGCGGCTCCGTGAGGCACCGAGCCCCAGGGGGGCGGAGGAGCAGACTGTGGTGTGCTAATGCTAACACGCATGTCTCTGGCTCAGCACCGCAATGGCCAGGAGTGTGCACAGGCATTTCGCCAGCTCACAGACCTGCGTGGTCTCAACGTCCCCTGATGCTTCTGGGACCTTCTTGCGCCTGAAGTTGACAATGCTGCACACTGTGCGTGGACTATAAACTGCTATGATACATGGAGAGAATGAGACAGGGTATATAGAATGAGCATTGTTTGTCACGTGGGCGAATGTAAGGAGCTCTGACAAATTCCTGGGATTTGATTTTGAGTTTGCACCGATCATTCAATATTTAAAAGGCTTGCAGAATTAAAATGAGATCATTATCACTTTCATAAAGTTTTTAACAGAGGATGTTGAAAAACACTGACTATGGCCAATTCAGACCGGTGATTTTCAGCAATGCCAAGTCTAGAGATACCTAGCAGTGTTGAAGGAATGTTTAAAGATAGGTTTTCTTAGGTGTTACAGAGGAGAGGGAATAGATTATAACAGTAATTCTAATCAACTTGAGAAATATCAGCATTTTTATGATCTTTCAAAGAGTTTTATAAAGAGTAAAACTCATGGTAATCTTATTTACTTCTCCACTAAATCACTGACAACGATCTCAAAAGTCTCCAAAGGTGTTTAGCAAGTATTGCACACCTGAGCATCACTTTATAAGAACTAGCTTATAGTTTATACAATGTTTTGCAGAGCTGTAATTCTTACATCGCCATAGAAATCACAAATACAACTGGGGTATGAGAAGAAGTCATTTTTAGCATTTAAGATGTAAATACAATTTGGAAGGTGGAAAACACATTAGCCCTGACTCCACCGGGTTTCATATGACACTGTAACACTATAAATGAACCTTTTTTGTGACCCATCACTAGAATGTTTCTACAATTTCTCTGATATTATGAATATTTGAAAGAGACTTGAATTAGGTACTACAAAAATATACAGTAAAACAAGTTTAGCTCTGAAGTTCTACACAATGTTTCTCACATGCATTTTTGAGGTGTGCTGGTTTTTCTGCTTCAATGACTTTGTAGATTCTCGTGTGTATTCTGAAGCTCTAATAATTTGAATATTTAGCATATTACAGTATATTGCCTATTGTGCATAAATTAATCATTAAATTTTCTACATTCTAAAGACAATGGAGACATTCAAAGCGCACAAGAAGATTATTATGAAATAAATGCTTGAAGAAGTTCAGATAGGAGGTAAAGTGAAAAGCTGTTTACTTCCTGACCCTTCCACAAAAGAATCCAGATGCAGAAAACGGATCGGCCAAGACTCACTCCACTGGCCTAAGGTTGAATGTGTGTGCACATTAAAGCACTGTGAGTGCTGTGTGTGTGTGTGTGTGTGTGTGTGTGTGTGTGTGTGTGTGTGTGTGTGTGTGTGTGTGTGTGTGTGTGTGTGTGTGTGTGTGTGTGTATGTGTGCGCGCATGCAAGCCAGCAGTGACTTTTTGTAACTAGATACCCAGTGAAGAAGAAAAAAAAACTACACAGAGACTTGAATAGACGAAGTTGGAATTCTCAACTCTTCAATAAGCCTGAATGCATAGTAGCTTGAAAAGATTTCATGCTCTTCAAATAAGGCCCCTTGCAGACTCAGGTGTCATACAAGCTGAGAGATGTGCCTTTATGAGAACTGGATTTGACAAATTATGACCCCCTCCCCATTTCCCACCAATACCGATATGGCTTTAACGAATCATCTGATGTAGTATGTAGCATTTGGTTGAAGTCAGAGATGGACTACAGTCCTGGTGTGTTATTCTTTGATGTGTAGGTCTAATGATATGTCAAGAGTTGTGAAACCACTTTGGTAATTTCACAGGCTGAGAGAAAGATAAGAGGAGAAATTACCAGGATTAATAGATTAATATTGTTTACACAAACAACAATTTTATAAAAATGAAACAGCATTCTATTCATCTACCAACAGAGGGAGGCTGTTCATTTATATCACTTACATAAAGACTTGAAGACATATGAGGCAATGTTGTACAGAAAAATAAATGAAAGGAAAAGGTGCTCAAATCAGGCCTGGAAGTATATCAACAGGATGGAAAATTGGCAATATCAGCACTCCAGAACCACTGAGAGGAGCCATTTTCATTAATTACTGAGGAATCAGAGCTTTTCACTGTCACCAGCACAGCTGCAGGCTGGGACGCCAGTTGCTCGGCGTCTAGGGAAATCATCTAAAAATTCACTCTACTGCCCAATCCATACCCCACCTCCAGGCCACTACAGCAGATCAGGGAGGGCTGCATAGGTACTAGCAATGCGCCAATTACTCCCTGTGGCTCTTCCAAGCTGGCTTGAGGGAGATTCGGTCACCCTGCTCGCTCTTATCTTGCTCAGATCTGTGGGAAAGGCTCAAGGACAAACAGCTGCACGCCTACGACTTCTGTTTAGGGGTGACTTCTTCGTCCTTTTATTCTAATCACATACAAACACTTGCACACACTAGTTGGGAAGTAGGGTCAAGGATCCTTCATCCCGTCTGTTATATACGGTCGCTCAAGTTTATTAGGAATGCCATCCTAGTGGTAGCAACGCCAAGGTAATAGCTTTGATTCCCAGGGAGCTCACATGCTGCCATACTTATAAATATGTAAGACGCCCTGGACAAGAACATCTGCTATGTTCTGTAAATGTAATACTGTGTAAGAACCCAATTTGCTCTCAGAACAGCCTCAGTTTTTGAAGGCACAGATTCCACAACGTGTTGCAAACATTCTTTTGAAATTGTGGTCCATGTTGTCATGATTGCATCATGTAATTGCTGCAGAGTTTTCAGCTGTACATTTACACTACGGATGTCCTGTCCTACCACATCCCAAAGGTGCTGTGCTGGATTCAGATCTGAAGGTCCAAGGATTCATGCTGTTTATGTCAAATCCTGACCCTACCATCTACATCTTGCAGCAGAAACTGAAATTCATTAGACCAATTAGATATTCTCATTTAGAAATTCAAATTGAGATTCATTAGACGCAACACCAGCCTCAGAGTTCTGCCCATGGCTGAAAGAAGTGGAATCTGAGGTGGCCTTCTGCTGTTGTACCCATCTACCTCAAGGTTTAATATGTTGTATGTTGTGGGATGCCTTTCTGCTCAGCATGGTTGTAAAAGTGGTGATTTGATTTACCCATAACCTTTCTGTCAGTTCAAAACAATATGGCTCTTCTCATCTGACCTCTCTCGTCAACAAGCCATTTCCACTGCACAACTGCCACTCACAAAACGTTTATTTTGTTTTCTTCGCCATCCTGTGTAATCTCCAGAGAATATGAGGAGGCCGGTAAACTTCTGAAATACTCAAACATATCTATCAAGCACCAACAACTGCAAAGTTATAGTCAAAGTTACAGTCAAAGTTATAGTCAAACTTAGTTACCCAGATCACATTGTTTTATGAAAATTACTCAAAGACCTTAGCCCATGTGATTGGCTAATTTGGATAATTACAGTCCATGATGCAAGTACACACACACACACACACACACACACACACACACGCACACACACACACACACGCACGCACGCACGCACGCACGCACGCACGCACGCACGCACGCACGCACACACACACACACACGCACGCACGCACGCACGCACACACACACACAAGCTTTTTCTAACACAGAAATGTAACACACTTGAATGGCAAAGCAAACAAGAAGGAACAGGAAGAAAAGACCTGTCCTCTTATCTTTTGGGCCCTAATGTTGCAGTGCACTACGCTCATCCTGTATGTAAAATGGCGATTGCTCCAGTCTAATGGAACAGTTGACCCCAGGAGCCGTGGGCAGTAAACACGGTTCAGGAACTTTCACAGAAAGTGCAACTCCAACCAAAGGAATGTGCTGCAACACAATTTTTCATGTTGTCAACAGGAAGGTGTTACAAGCCCCAATGTCCAAAGCAGCAATTTCGATGCTAATTAGCAATCAAGGCAACAAAGCACTAAAAATAGCTGGAGCTTCCAGAGGGCCATCAATTAGTGTCACCCCCGAGGGACAGCTTGAACATTTCTCAGGGGATAAAGTGCATTTCTGCAGGATATTCAACACAACAAACACTTCATGAAAAATACATAGTGCTCAAATACCAAGGCCAAATACAAGGGCATATACTTAAAACAATAGCTGATAAGACCTCAAACATCAAAACTATAGTTTCCTACGTTTGATCCTGTAACCATTCTGAACGGATCAATACAACTGTGCTAATTTTGATCACAGTGTAATTGCAATAAAGTTCCACCTTCTCCAAAAATATACCTTTCTATTTTTTCTAGCTTGAAAGTTGAGTGGTTAAAATTATGTTTTTAGAAATTATTTTATTCTGACATCAGTGATGTATTTTTTATTTGCAAACATTGCAGATTTGTTTTACTGTGTTTATGAGTTATTTTTCAGGCTCTGACTGTGGGAATATCACCATTTTCATATTCATTTCATATTCATATTCCACTAGTATACAAATTAGGCCCTATATTGTTTCCAACAAAATAATTTTTTGTTTTGCAAGATGTGTATCCATCAGTATTTTGCTGGCAATCGTGCTTATATTTGCAGTATGTAGATGAAACAGTTTCATTTGGAAATGTATCAAACCTTATGATTTATCTGCATGGCAGCTCTATCTCCGATTAGAATCTTGAATGCTCAAAACGAAAGATGAGTGTTTGGCTATGCACAACATGTCTGCTGTTGGGCACAGGATAACTAGTGCTCCATCCCTGCTAACCATCTGAAGACTGTTCCATCTGTGCTTTTATAGGGGCAAGAAAAGTACAGATCAGTCAGATGTCCAGCAGTCTAATTTCATCTCTGTCAACACACTGTCTGTTGCTCTCATTTCCTGTCTGTCAGTTAGTCATAGACACAGCAGCAAACTTCACTTGTAAAGGAGATAGAGAGAGAGTGAGAGAGAGAGAGAGAGAGAGAGAGAGAGAGAGAGAAGGAAACAAAGAGATGGCGTGAAAGAGTGAATGAGAAGCAACAACTGAGAGTCAAAGCCAAAAGGCAAGACAGTTCTGCTCATCTTCTCCTGCTGAGACTCTCATTCGCTGGCTGAAGGCCTCTCCAAGAGCTCTTTAGTCACTGGATAGTAACTCGGTCTCAAATCTCCAGATGTCCAGAACCTTGGGGCACTCCTGGATGTCAGCCTGACCTGCACAGAAGACATCTCCGTGCCGGTGAGCTCCGTCAGACAGACTCTTCAAAGCATAGTAGAGCATTCTTAAAGCAAATCTCCAGCACCATAAAGATGTTCATATAGGCTTCGGTTCAAAAAAAATATGTGAAGAGGATGCACACCTCTCGCAGAAAGACCCCTTCTGAAAAACTACAGACTTGCACCGGCATTTGGAGAATGGATCATTATTAAAAGTACAGGGGAGAGTGTTTTCCGGAACTGACTGTAACTCTTCAAAGAGTCTGAGTGCTCTCATTTCAACCACCTGTGATGCATCTAGGGTCCTGACACTTATCTCCAGAGACGCTGCTTGACTTGGTTCTGTATGTTGGGCTTTGAGATCAACATTCATAGCCAGAGTTTTACAGAAATGGATGTGACATATTCAACAAAAAGGGAAACTGTAAGATTCTTATCTTTATGCATCAGTTAAGGTTCTGAGAGGATAGATGACACGAACCACTTTATTGTGATATTTTCACAGTTAGTGCAGTGTGGTGCTTTTCACCGGTACCTTTCAGTTGTCAGCCTGCTAGTCTCCATGGTAAAGGTTGCATCAGAACAAAGCAACAACGAAAACAAGCAAATAAAAACAAGCTCAAACATAGTGTGCTGACCATAGTAAAGAAACAGCAATCTAACGCAGACAGGAAAGAAACCTCTGTGTCAACTGGGGAGAAGAAGGTAGAATGCATTCCATCAGAGCTGACAGACAGATTGGAGAGGTTCTGGGTACTGGAAGAAAGACCCCTGTTACTAAGTTACCATGCACCTTTATCTCTGTCAGCTCCAACATCTTACCAGTGTAGCTTTACTCTGTTACCTGCTTGAGCATAAACTGAAGATAAAGGAACAGTCCAATCAAAGAGGGTGATGTGTTTGCTGTTATATTGTTGCATCATGTGTTTGTGTTAATGAAAGCAGGTGATGGGTAACAGATGTTCTTGGGGCTGTTATATTTATTAGATACATTTGGGCAATTATAACACACATATCTAGGTCCAAACCTAAACATATGCCCTAAATGTAAGCAATAAATATCTCATATTCACTGCCATATGAACGCCCACTCATTTGGAACATTTGATATTTTAAATTATAATAAATCAAATATCAAAATATAAGGCAATTTTAAATAACTTTTATCCAATGGCAATATGTTAATATGTTTTCATAGATTTGTCTTTTAACCTTTCTGTAGCTTCGGTAAACTACTGGGAGATGCAGCTCTTTTTGCAACTGAGGTCCAAACTTTAGGCAGTATGAATAGACCAATGTATGACACCGGAACCATGAGATTAATTAAAACTGTTGTTTCATGCATTCCTAACATAATAGGTAATAGATTAATGAACCACATAAAAACACATCACAAATACATGGAGTGCTACAAATCTAATCATTTTATATCTTAGCACTAACTTTTTTTTAAATGGGGTTCTGGTTTTGTATCATCAAAGAATTAAGCAGATGGTGTCTAATTCTCTTATGGATTAAATGTAAGCCTTATTTTATTTATTTAATGAGAGATGCTAGTCAATGTATCAATGCAATTTAACTTGTATTAGTGCATTAATTAGAGTTATATATATATATATATATATATATATATATATATATATATATATATATATATATATATATATATATATATATATATATATATATATATATATATAAAACCTGATTTCCAAAATAAATAGATAAATGGTAAGGCTAGAATTGTCTTGACAGATTAGGCAGTGTTCAAAGTGCTACTCGCTCTTTCCTTTTACACTGACCTTTGTGCAGTGACAATTATATAAAACTGTCTAGTCAGTATGCTGCTAGGTGTATCATTACCAAAAGAAATATGTCTTCTGCCTGAAGTCTCTGTGCTGGGTTGCCCAAAGTAACAGTGTGAGTAACCCAAAGTAAATTTTTGCACACTATTACATCCTCAGTTTCCGTGTGTACTCGGGCTTGTGCAAATATTTGTCCCTAACAAATAAAATCCACTATTTCATCGATGGTACTGGTGTAGCAATAAAGTCATCGATATGTGAGCCACAAGCAGATTTTGAGGTGTCAGGGAGTAATTGAGGGCAAAGCCCCGGAGGCACGGTGAAGTGCAGCCTACAGCAGTCAATCACTAATCAATATAAGAAATAACACAAGGCTACAGCCCGGCCACTGCTGTCGATACTGAAGGCTCTGCTAAATGCCTTCTAATATACTTCAAATAATGTTCTCTAGGCTCCATACGCATTCAGTAAGTAATAAAGCTCTAAATGAAAGCACATCATTTATACATGGTAAATATCAAATACATTTTCTGTGTTTTTTTGTTTTTTTTTTTTAAAGGGAATGACTCCAATGTTTATAGTTTTTGTTTACGGTCTCGTTTTCGGTTTTGTGGGGAATATACTCACAGTAGACGTCCACTCTGATGGACTTAATAGCTGGTGAGCCCAAGCCGTTTTCTGCCTTGCAATAATAGCGTCCACCTTGATGTCTCTGGATCTTAGAGATGTGAAGTGTCTCGTTGAAGACACTTGAGTCCTGAAATCGGTCTGACACGCTGCCTGCTGTCTTAGTCCATCGAATCTACAATAAAAGACAGGAGTTCAACAAGACAAGAATGCAAGGTTAATACGGCTGAATCCGAATGGCTTTTTGATATTGTCTTTGAATAATTAGCACATCAAAATTTATTTTGAATATCAAAAGCAAGTATGACAACAACAAAACACAGACAGACTAAATACAGAATGAATATAAAAATGCACTGGAAAGCCAAAACGTGTGCTGTCTATAAAGCTGACTAATCTGCTATTTTGTTATATTAATTTGCATGGAATTTACGCTTTAAATCCAGCTGGGTTTTTTTCCATGCCTATTCTAACACATTTAACCATTTATCCTGTTGTGCTTCCTTAGTTTGAAAAAGATCTAATGAGCTACAAAATTTCACTTATGCAATTACTCCAGGTGCCTTAAATGGGGTGACAACACTTCTTAAACTCCATGTCTTTGTGGAATGTGTCCTGGACTGCCCATTACTGACACCCGCAACGATGATCACTCAACTTGAAGCTCTACTTGGCATCCTGATTCATGCCGCTACCATTATATTTATTTGTTTGTTAGCATTTTACGTTTTAAAGAAAAACGTCTAGTTTACAGATCTGTACAAACTAAGAGATCTAACGGTAATTTGGAGGCACAGCCAGTTTGACAGTGTTAATGTGAGTGCCTCTCTTATTTGTCAAACCCATGCCAGTGTGGGTCCTTCGGGACTGCACGGCCGTGTAGAGCTTGACAATACCATTCTCACTTTCACTGGCATTCTAAACCCCTGAATTACTGATGCCCACCCCACACAGCTCCTCCCACTAAGTCAAGGCGACAGCTCCGTGAGACGTGTCACGACATGTGGTTGAACGGCATTTGTTGTTGCTGTTGTTGTTGTTTTATTTTAAGCAGCATCCCTCACAAAAACCGCAATGACTTTTGCAGTCTCTGTTCAACAGAGGGGAGGATGGGGGGCGCGTTGTGAGTCCCTACCAGAGGGGGGGGCTGGGAAAAGTCTAAACACATTGAAGGAGGGTGTGCGGTCTCCCCAGCCAAAAGCTTTCAGGTCCGCATGCACCTTGGAGTCCATCCAAGTCATCAGTCCCATCTCTCTACTTCACAAATTCTTGCAGCTCTCAGCAACCACTACACATTCAGACCAATTCCAGCAGCCATGCCATGGCATGGAATACACTGTACAAAAGCAAGCCTTATTATCAGCAATGTGCAAATAAACAGTCGGCCACTTCCAGCTGGAAAAGTTGGTATCAGACTGGGTTTGTTCTGCTGGAGAAATGTTGCGGTGCAGCATTAGGATTAAGATTAAGACTAACATCTGATGTGTGCTACTGCATGTGATTTAGAGTGAGACCACCAACTTGTATCAAATCTGTCTGCCTGATGCAATGTCGATGCCGTCGTTTGTATAGGCACTAACATTACCTTTGAATTCCAGTCAAGTCGTTTGTAGTTATTGCATAATATGGGATAAGGTTAGCAGCCCATGAAATGGAAATTACACTATGTTTGATGTGAGTATGGTGCTGTCATACATCCAGAAATAAGACCTGTATGTAATAAGATAAAAATAGCACCTTGTTTGGAAGCAGAAGTTGACTTCACAAGCTTTCTCAAGCAGAGTGTATTTCTATCCATATAGAATTTGATGAAATTTCACTAAGGAGTCCATGTTCCAAGTAGAGACAGAGTGAAAGGTCTGGAGAATACAGCATCTTCACGGCATCAAGTTTATTTTCAGCCTGACTTTCATTTCTTAGCTCTAGAGTCTTGGTCTGAATAAATTTGGGCAACTGGCTAGCTGTAAATACCTTTTGTTGCTGAAGCAACAAAATATTGGTTATTGACACCTAACATAAACTCATCTGTGTGGCACAAGTCAGGTTGATAATCAATAGCTTACCTCAGTTAAACACCAAATTGCTAGAAAATAGCATCACACATTTACCTTATGAAAGACAATACATTCATCAGTTTTACTAAACTGATACAGACATGTAAGAAGCAGTGTCTACAGCATTACCAAAAAATGCACAATGGCCCAGGATTTTAAATAAAAGAAAGAAAATGAAAAGCAGGACTGACTCTTTGACTGTGCGTTCCCGAACAACCGTTACATTTCACTCAAGTGCTGTGAGTGAAGCCAGAATCAACCAGAATCAATCATGGCTTTGCTGTGTCACAATATGTAAACTCAGAAAAACAACAAACACATCATCAAAACATGGTAAGACACAGCTCAGCAAGGTGATCGATTTCTGACGAGTTTCCATTCGTGAGTGTCAGTTGCAGTGCACTTCACCTCTTAGAACAATCGCTTTAGGGAGTCGTATGTCTTAGGCAACTGTGTAACTTAGGTCATGAGAGCAAATCACAGAAAGTTTTGCACTTTTATAGTTGTAACTATATATCTCATTCATTTCTTTCTTTTGTGTTATAAATACAATAACATAAATAACATATTTTGTTGGTCCAACATTAAGTGGTGGAACATAAATACACTATGATTTCTCAAACAGAAGTGTAGCGTTTATTCCACCCAGAAACACAGCAACTTCTCTGGGGTGTTGAAGTTTCAGTTCTAGAGGGTGTTTTGCCATGAGCTTATTTTCCTGTGTCCTGAACATCTACCAAGAATACTACCAAGATGCAGATTCTAGTTCTCCTTCACTCTGGTCCTAGTGTTAAAGATACTCAAAAAATGATTCCAAGAGACTTAATAAGAGAACGATTGATTGTTATTTAATCTTAACAATGTAAATGACATTATTACACTCTCAGATGTTTCACACACCGAAACTCCAACCGTGACTATGGAAATTCAATACTAAATAATTGTGTAGTAAATAAAATCTAAGTACATATTTCTATTATTCATAAGACAAATCTTTTGTAACATCTATTCATCAAGCTATATTTTGGAACGTATAAATATGAGTCACAACTACCTGTTCGAAAACGCAGCTTTAGGTTAAAGACCCGATGGTGATGGGACTCTCAAACTCCATGTCAGTCTCAGATTAAGATCTGACGCGTGAAAAGTCGGACCCTAGCCGTGGAAATCGGAGGGGTTGACAACATGTGAGATAGATGGGTTGTGGGTAGGGTGGCTAATTGTTATGCTGTGCGTGGTTGCACAGACACTGACCGCACATGCTCGGACATGAACAGTGAGAAAATCTCCCCCGCCGCACTGCTGCAATTGCTCTTCATTCACCATCATGTACAGTTTTCTAACCGAATGGCTCTCTTCTGTATTCAGGTAGGCATTAAGGAAGCCTGGACGCTTTGGAGGAAGAATCACGGACCAATGAGTCCTGCAAGTGTGTAACCACGAGCACTTAGAGATAATGAGAGCCAAGTTATGAAAGCTGCCGAAAATAGAACAAAATTATTGTTATTATCAGAAAAGTAGAGCTACTATGACTCTCCAAGCTATACAGACAATTATGACTTAAGTAAACTAGTAGTCCATCAGATTCGCGGTGCACTTGCTGTATCAGGGGAAAAGAATGAAAGATACAAAAACAAGGCTAGACAAAGCATTGCTGGCCTGGGTGCAATTATCACAGAATAAACAGTCATAACTCTCGCACCATTGCTTGCTATTAGTGGAAACATGGCATGGGAATTTACACATTCTCGTCATCAGGAGCCCCAGCGTAATGTTGGCCTTCCGACTGCGACCGTAACGAGCGCGGACCACGAGTGAAAACATGAGCAGCTGAACAGCTGCAAAAAGAGAAAAAGGAGGAGAAGTAGTGCTTGTCTGTTTTGGCGACTGCTTTCAGGAACCACTCCAAGAATGTAATAGGGTTTTTTTTTTGTTTGTTTGTCTCTTAAAACCAAAACCAGTCCAGAGAATCGCAACACCAGACAGGATATAGCTGTGGACACAGGGTGGGTGGCTGGGGCGGAGCCGACCTGGGGCAGAGCCGACCTGGGGTGGAGCCGACCTGGGCCATCTCCTTGCCTTTTGCTGTTTGAACTTGACCTAGGTCAGTAATTGGAGCAAAAAGGCAAAGAGAGATTTGGCGTCATTACAGCATGACCCCAAACAGAAAGTGCCAGGTCGAGAGAGAGAGAGAGAGAGAGAGAGAGAGAGAGAGACAGAGAGAGACAGAGAAGGATAGAGAGAAAAAGCAGCTGTGAGACAGAGAGACAGATGGGAGTGGATTTGAGATATATTGTGTGTTACATGGCTGCCCAACCCTGTTCCTAGAGGGCCAGAGTTTGGTGATTTCCCTTCTCTAACACTTCTGATTCAATGCATGAGTTAATCAGCAGGTTTATTAGGAGCATTAGAGCTTGGAAATCACAAAATTGCACTGGGCTCTAGCCCTGCAGGACCAGAACTTGACGCTGCTGGTGAATAATAACAGGGATTGATAGTGGGAGAGGAATCTTGGCCCTGCTCTTTATGCAGTTTAAATGGCCTCCAGAAGCAATTGTCAAAAACAGCTGAGAACAAGGCACACCAATACGCGAGATTCAACGTGTAACATCACACCGAATCTTCAACCTTTCGTTTCACACATGTAGTTATTCACCCTACGGTAATCGTAATGTGGAAACGAGTGAATTGCCGTGGAGGTGGAAATCTAATTGCTAACGCACTGCGTAATGGCTTCGGGAATTTCGAAACTAAGTAATGGTTTAACCCATTTCACCTTAACCAGCCAGGAGGACTGGTGACTTGGCACCAAAGTCTTGTGAGAATTGAGGCCAGCGGGCTAGGCTACCTCCTGCTGAGATTCTAATCAACACCGATAGCTCTAACACCGATAGCTCTAACACCAGCTGTCTTCACAAGGGATACAGCTCCTTCCTCAGACCTGCTGTTGTCGTAGTAACATGTCTCCTAACACCCTGCTGAGCACAGTAGAGGCCATCCTATATGAGCACCCGGCTGTGTAACCAGGCAACAATGGAACAATGTCATATTAGAACAACTTACATTAAAATATTCTATCGTCAATTAAACGCAAGTATAGGGGGGGCGAAAAAAGCCTTTTGTGGCCATTTGTGCAGTGACTCATCTTTTGTTTGCAGAATTGCATCTCCGGTCTTGTCTGGCTCAACCTCCGTGGTGGTGTGAGGGCAGCTCAAGCCTGCGGTGGGAGATGCCACCTGATGCGCTTGGCTTAGCTCCAAGAGCTCCATCTAAGGACAGAACCCTGGGGGACGCTGGCTAATTTGAAGTGTGCGCATATCGAAAGACATGAAAGGAATTAAATGTCGATGAAAGTGCCAAGCACAGCACAAATGGGCCATGTACCGTGCGCACTACCGATACTATTACGTACAAACCCCATTCAGAATACACTTGGTAAGCCAGCTCTCTGTCCATGACACAGGAGCAGGAGAGAAAACACACAACAAATGTGACCAGGGACCATTACTACAGCCTATAATATCAAGCTCGTGCTATTTCTGTAGAAATAAGAAGATCTACCTGTGATTTCTGGAAATGGAAGCAGGGTGTTTGCAATGTGTACGCTTTGGTTTTTTTCCTAATTCATGTTTCAAACTGGTTACAACAAATGATTTGTATTTGACTGCGTATAGGTAGGATGAGTTTATGTATCAGACGCATGATTATTAAATTTTTTGAGTCTTTCCTTTTCCCGCAAGAAACTTTTGATGTATTAAAACTGAACGAAGTGTGGAGAATTTTAATAAAAACAGATAACACAGCTACTGAAGCAGCTAATGCAGATGGCAGGTTGTAACATCTCATTAATGTCCTCCCTCTGATGAAAACTTTCCACATCATTCACAGAGAATCTTCTGTGGTCTGGAACCCAGTCCCTGGGTACACAGCGGTGACGGGCCATAAGGCTGATGCATCTAAGTGGATATCTTAATGATTTGGTTTCAAAGGAGACACTCCCTCCATACCCACTAAAATAGTGGAACTTTGATCTCTCCCCCACTCTCTTCTTTAAACTTTACTTAAGAGGGAAGACTTTAGGAGAGCAGTCGTGGCCGTGATGCACCCTGGAGATAAATCACATGTCAAAGCATCGTACTAATTCAAGGGGCTTCACCTTTTCACATGAAATATAAGAATCAATACCTATTATGCATAAGAGTCCTGAACAGGAGTGTACAAATTAATGGGCTGTATATTGATCAAAGGCAAATTAAATATTAATTAGGGTAAATGGGCAGAGTCAATCCCCAAGGCACCAACATGTCTTAGTTAATCCATCCGACCAGCAAACTGAACTCAGTGCCAAAACAACCTCTTGGTCGAGGCTGAAACAGATTTTTTTCTTTGCCAAACAGGCTCTAAATAAATGAAAATTTTCGAAGGCAGAATTTTTGTAAAGATCACATGAGAATACACACTCCACAGAAGGTTGGTTTACTGCAGTGACAGAAGGTTTTGACCATTGAAACCTTGTAGAATGTCTGTCAAATAAAAACTAAAAATAGCATGATAAAAAAACAAACTAAACATTTGACAGCTCCCTGTCCTGACCCAGCAGACACTGCTCTGAGTAGTGTAGCACCTTTCTGTTATTTCATACATCTGTGTGCAAGACGTCATCATTTCATAATTCTGTGTATCCACATTTCTCCAGGAATGTAACTATAAAAGGTGACCTCAGGTTCATCTAGGTTCAGCAACAATTAAAACAAATACACTGACATTTTGCCATATTTGTATTAAACATATTGTATTAAGCAAAGTCACTGATGGGGAAAGCATATGAACAGAGGACAATGGGAGGCTAATCCAGCGTATTTGCCCTGCCATACCTCTATAGCACCACAGGAACAGGAGTTCATCTTTTTGATGAATGTACACAGACTTATATTCAACTAAAACAGAACACCGCAAACCAACAGTGAAACTTCTACCAACCGTGAAATAGCTAGAAAAAATAGTAGAAAGCTATGAGGTTGCTTCATTGCCTCAAGGCTTCAATAGCTTGCAGTCACTAAGGGATCACTAAATTCTAAAGTGCATCAGAAAATGTTACAGCTGACTGTCAGTCACCTAAAATCTCAAGAGGAGGTCGGGTCATGCAATGATCCTAAACACAGAAGTAAATAAACAAGTTTCAACTTCAGTATTTCTGAATTTTCGAGTGGCCAAATCCCACTGTTATGCTGTGCTGTGAAACATGGCACACATGTCAAAAACTATACATGAACCGGAAGTGATTTGTGGAATGGGGCAGACTGCCATAATGCTGTGTCCATTGTTAAGACTATATTTACTTGGTTTTTATGAATTGCATAAAGTAATTTTATATATCATGTTTCATGTTATTTTTTAGCACAGAAACTGCACCCACTTAAATTCTAAGTATGCATAAACCTTTTTCACACAAAAAAGAACTGATATTGATATTTCTGGTCTCTTGTATTTCCTGCGAAGGCACACAATGCCTGTGTTCTGACGTTTGATGGAGTACACAGTATGCTTCAGGCCCGGCTCGTCCTCGCTGCGTCTGCGAGGTGAGCTGGGAAAGTGCCGAGATCCTCCAGCACAGCAACACACTGTTCAGCGTACTGTAGCGCGCATGCTTAGCTGCTCAAGTACTGTTCGTTAGCAGTTAGTAGGAATGTTGTAGGAACACTCGCTGTACTTGCGCAGGGAACAGAACCAGAACCCGCAGAAAGGGATCAAACCAGATGTCAAGACCTTAAGACACAACGAGTTCTGCCTACTGGTTCAATCTGCAAATACTTCCAGATTTCTAATAATACACTTAATCTTTTCTTCATAGCAATGCAAAAATGCTATCAAGAACCCCCCCCCCCCCCCCCCACACACACACACACATACACACACACACACACACACACACACACACCATCCTACAGTGAAACAAATATGTCAACTGAGCCACAGAAAAGAGGGGAAAAAAACCTGCTGCTTGATTTAGCCCCAGCAAATGGATTTATTCTGGGTTAGTGGTGTTTATCCGGTTTGTTGTGTGGGCAAAGTCAGCTGGGAAATATGTGAGTAGTGGACCCAGTGCACCAGAATGGATTAGAGCACAGAACCATCTCTCCGAGCAGCATTTGGCGCCTCCAGAGAAAACGGAAGAGAGTGTGATCACTACATCCGTGGCCAGATAATTTAAGACATTAATAAATAAGACTGACGCCTTCATCTGCCTTAATGTCTTAATTGCATGAGTCGAGTGCAGTTTAGGGTAGTTTAACATTTAAAGATTGCTTTCACAGAACAGTGGAGCTCAGACAGCACCTCCAGCCCACGGGGTTGTGGGAATGTTGGTCGCTATCCCAACTGTGTTGCTGTCCCAAACGTGTTAAACAGCATAAATATGAAGAGTTCATTATAGGGACGATCGGTTCTTACTAAGAAGACGGTGTCATAAGACACCGATGGTGGTTATAGGTCCCATTTTGCAAATGGATTTATTGTGCAGCTTGCAATGATAAGGCACTTGAAAATGCTTTCTCACAGACTCCCATGAGTAATAACAGAAGCAGATGAATTGATGACTGTAGTTTGTAGACAGCGCTGTAGTCAGTGTGGTGAGGCCAGTGGGCCGCGGTCTCACCTGTGGCCGAGGGTGTCCGGTGACCAGGCAGGTGAGCTCCAGAGTCTCGCCCTCGCGGATGGTGTACACCCGCTCTGAGTAGCGTTCCTCCTCCACGTTGCACGCATGACCCGAGTGCACGATTCGCACCGTGGGAGGAGCTGTGGGAAGAGCACAAGCAAAAATGTAACAAGACAACGTCTATAAAAATGAAAATAAAAAACTCCCGACCAATCACGTCAACCCGTGGACGGCGGTAAGAAATACAGCTGAAACGGGAAATAAACGACAGATTGGAACACGTCTGATTAACCTCGCAACGCTGAAACCAGGAATCGGATAAATACGAGACCCTCGGGTATTAGGTGTGCTGCTCTTTTCTGTCCATTCATCCCTGGGTGCAGTTTCAGTGACAGACCTCATCAACGTGCCTTATATCATGTGTAGTATAAAGCTCCAGGTGTAAAGGGAGCCCTTCAGGGTACTAGGTGCCATTATTGAACACAGCTTCCTTCACCAGTGCATAGAGGCCTCACTAAAGAGCATAATAAACAACCTTTGGAAGCCCAATTGATGTACTTCGTGCTTTTGTTGATGAAAAGTATGACTCGTATGAACATACAGTGCCCTTCAAAAAATGCCCAGTTACCTAACTGACAAATTCAAATTCTGAAATGGCCTTACAGTTTGAAGAGCAGAGAGAGTAACATAATAACAGATAAATTACTCACGACATAGTGAAGCATGACAGGATGTTTATGTTTCTTTATAATAATTATACAGTGCCACTCTAAGCCCATGTTTAAAAATGAATTGATCTTGTTTAAGAGAAATTATGTTTTGGGCAAAAACAGCTCTCATGGAACAACTCTCATGTTTTCTGTATCCTGCCCTCGGTATCAGGATCAGTGGTCCAAAATAGAGGTTTGAGTATAACTGCAAAAGCCACTGGAATGGAGCATGTGATGTTAGGGCAGCGTGAACTCAGCTATGGCAGCTAGTCTTGTTTACCCGAGAACATGTGGAAAAGGGAAGAGTTTTTACACTCCCACTCTTATCTCACTCCCTGAACCTCAACCGCCAAGAGCCACTGCCTATGTGATGGCTGGAGAGACCAGCCCTCATCTCACCGCTCGAATAATATAAACAAATAAATATTTGAGCCTTTTAGAACCTTGCTGACATTCACATATGAGCTGGCATTGATATCAAAGCATTCGAATGGCTTTTTAACCATGTTAAAACAAAGAAAGTCTGGAGGTCTGATAATGAATCACTGCTCTTCTGGTACCCTAAAGCATATCTATATAAAACCACAGTGTTCTTTTTGACATTGCTAGCCCTGTCAATGGAAATAAAAAGATTTATTCTTGACCAGTGGATATTTTTGACCACCAGTTCTGCATTTGGATGATGTATGCTTACTGCTTCTAGAATAAGCCAAGACATTTCAGAGATGTCAGTTTAGACACAGAAGCACAGAAGCTAGCCCTTAATTATGAAGCCAGCAGAGGACACTGTCGTCTGCAACTCTGCTGCACGCTGATGATGTCAATAAAGATGATGACCGTGATGATGATGGACGATGATGATGATGATGATGATGATGACGATGACAATGATGACGATCAGCCAGGAGAAACAGCGTAGCTGAGCAGGGGTGACACACGGTGAAGCACCCTCCCTTCGCCTTTAATACAGTCGGCTCGCTAATTAATCGACACCCCGTTCGTGTAGTGGACGCGTTCAGGGGAAACAAGCTGCTTCTTTCTCAGTTATGAAAAGTGTGAGCAACACAGATCCTGCATAGAAGGCCACCCAGAGGTTCTCTCCGCTGCTGCTAATAAGAGGAGAGAGGTGTCTGCCTTAGGCTTGCGGAAGCCATCTGCGTCTTCAAGTCAAGTCAAGTCAAGTAGTCTTTATTGTCATTTCAACCATATACAGTACAGTACACAGTGAAACGAAACAACGTTCCTCCAGGACCAAAGGTGCTACATAGAACAATACTCAATACAAAAAAACAAAGTGCACTTGTGCAAACATGTGCAAGTCCGCAAACAGGAAACATTAAATACAAGACAGTAAAAATACAACACAATAAACAATTTCCAATACAAACGATAAATACTGGGGGGGGGGGGGGGGGGTGACATTGCAATACTGAGTATGTGTTAAAGTGCATTGTGCTATGTAGAGTACAGGATGTAAAGAAAATGTAAACAAAAATATGTACACATTACTACACTCTTTATAGCAGCTAAAACCAGATATGTACCTTAGAACAATGTAGTGAAATGATAAAGACAGTCCAGACAGTTATGTAGACATTGGTACAGTCTTAGCAGCAAATCAGAACTGTAAAAAAAGGAGTCCAAAGTCCAGTGTTTTTATGTGTGTGCATAAGTATAAGAAAGAGTCCAAGGTCTAGTGTTTTTGTATGTGCATATGTGTGTGTGAGACAGCACAGACTAGGTTGTCTTCTCCCCCAGTGCGAGGTAACGGAGCTCTCTCTCTCTTCCCCGCCTTTATTTTGGCCCTGCTGCAATGAAGCTTTGGCGCGTTGCACCACCAACACTCCCACCAACAAACAGCACACGTTCACTCAAACAAATCACACATAAACTAATCCAAACTAACCAGTGGTCTATTGTCATGATTTCTATTCTACGTATCGATTGGTCTCTGTTCTTCCAAATAGAACAGAGGGATTTGAAAGCACAGCAGAGGGGCTTCACACTAGACTGGCATTTAAAGACAATAGGGGACTCTGAATGGGACCCTGGGGATCCACACAAATAAGGTATAATACATTTTATTCCACTAAGCCTACATCCGCGCTTTATGCCATCGCTCCCAAGACGAGTAGCAGGCTGTCTGAGCAAATTGGAATGGTACTAGTGATTAACAATGATGAAATACACATGTGCCAATATTGGAGTTGACATTCTCCAAGTTCACTTCATGGTTATGAGCACACGTTTGCCAATACCTGAATTACGACTACCTCAGCTAACTCAATAACGCTGGATCACAAATAACAAGTCTGATGTTAGTTCTTTATTAGCTCCTACTGTTGAAAGTCACAGTAAATATAGAATCTTTATCACAATAAGGATGATGTTGTTAGCATAATGCTGATAGTCAGCGGTTAACCAATGTAAAAGCAATCAACGTGGACATCACAGTCACTGCATTTCATTTGCATACATTGAGTTGATCCTCAATTTGTCATCACGCAAATACACACATACTACAGGTTTATGTCCAAACCACACAAGTCTGTTCCTCGGGCTCATGTTCTCTCTTTTGGAAATAACATATATATTAGAATGGCCAGGCTGGCATTAGAGTAGGACAGACCTTAGAGTGAACTCTGCTGGAAAGCTCACGCTCCTCTTTGGTGCGGAGACTAAAACTGTGAAAGAGGAGGCCAGAGCATGCTCAGCTGTGACTTTGCCTATGGCTCTATCTGTGACATCACTTCCTTACTATCTGAGCAACACACACTCCACACCAGGCCCACCAGAGAACTCTCACACGAAATGGAAACGGCTTCATTTTCAGCTGTCAAACTGAGATTCAAATTGGTTAAAGTTTGAGGCTGTCGTGCTTCCAGGGTGAGAGAGAGAGTGAGAGAGAGAGAGAGAGAGAGAGAGAGAGAGAGAGAGAGAGAGAGGGATACGTAGAAGGTTTATCTGCCAAACAAATGAGTGCATGTGCCTGTGCTTGTCATCTATATGTGAGAGTCTTCTTCATGCCTTACTGTCTTAATTTCTATGTGTAGGTGCTTGTGTATGTGATGGATGTGCTAACGTGTGTTTGTGTGAGAGAAATATGTGACGGGTTCAGATTCTGCAAACTGCAAGATTTGTTTATTCTGGTGCCTTCAATTTGTTTCTTCTCAGCCTTCTGGTGTCCCTCTATATATCATTATCTAAGTTCAAATTGCCTACGTACATGCATGACAAATAATTTTAACGTTAAATAATACATAAAATGTATAGCACCAGTTGAATAATCCCTGTGGAAAAAACACCCATGGTGCAGATTCTATCTGGCCGATAATTCTTTGTTGATGACGGCTGGACGCTTGTTATGACATATAGTGTCAGCTGATGACACATTATATAACATCAAACTGGCTGAGCATGTTAGGCCAGCAGCTAGACTGAATACAAATGGCCTGAAGTTTGCAGTGGTGTTTGATCTATGCAGACATTTAGGAGGTCTGTTTGAAGTTGTAGTGAAAAAGTCAATCTCAATCAATCTGCTGAGATAACATGCCCGTCAAGATTATCTCTTCAAAGCATTGTGAAGAAACACACATTTTACTTACAAACAAGGATAAATGTCAAAGTGTGTACCCTAGTGTTAGAACCCTTCCTTTAAAGTGCAAAAATATGCCACTGAACAAAAAGGGGCCAGCTTTCCTTCATGCAATTCAAGGCCTAATTGATGCTTGATGGATGCTCTTGCCTAAATTTACTCATTAGCATTTCAAGTCAAACCTGGGAGACTTATAATCCATATATTCATATGGTGACAAAAATAAAATATTTCAACATGGTTGTCGGTATGGGATTAGGGCAGTATATATATATATATTTTTTACAGTGTGGAGAGGCTCATTACACAGCAAAGCTGATTCAACATACTGTGAGATCAAGTTAACTACACAGCATCCTGGTATAGGTAGCATGTCTACATTTGATAGCACTGTGTAGATTTTAGAAATTGCAATAGAGTGCCGCAATTCGCAATGCTGACCTTGTTACAACAATACATTGCAAAAAAAATAATAAAATAAAATAAATAAACCTGCTGGGAACTGCGCTAGGTTACAATTACTTCAGCTTTCTGGGCGACATGAAGAAGCAGTCCAGTGGAGTAAAGTGGAGTCAAGGGAGTAGTGTGGATGGGTTCTCTAATGGTCACTCTCCATGGTGCTGAAAGCAGGTTTGCCAGTAAGGTCCACTGTACAGTGTATTAAGCTGCAGTGCTGATGTTAGTGATTTTTGGCCTGTAACAAAATCAGAGGCTGTGTCTCTTCTTGTTTTGGCTTTAAATTTCAGGCAATGCAATTTGCCAGGCTACACAGAACCACTGCTGTGGAATCAGTCCCTATTTCTCAAGGTTCAATGGTAACATGGTTCTACTGAATCACAGCTATATAGTGCATAATTCATAAAGAAATGCATGAGACTTCATGTGATTCAAATGCACCCTTTAAAAAAAAAAGCTTCAGTTATATGAGTCGATTTAAGAAACCTAACACATCTACACAAGTACAAACTGAAATTCATTCTTTAATATTCACCATTGTTAAGTTTCTGATTAGAACTGGCATCTATATTGTAGCTGCTAATGTTTAAGTTAGCCAGCTATAACTGCTTGGCCCATTGGAGGGAAGGACTATCTGGGTCATTAAGATTTTCTGTTGTCAGGCAAGTGATGGGAACCATTGTGACCAACCAGTTATCAGTACCCTGAATCCTTAATATAAATATCCTTGCAGGGCTCAGTGTGTCTGAACATGCGTTAGATACATTTGCTTGTTTAAGTGTTTTAGCCAGGGAAAGTACATTGAGAACATACCATGTGACACGTGTTCTTGTATCTCCGGACAAAAAAGCAGGCTATGTTCTTTGCTGCAGGGCACAGTGTGAAACTAGCAGAGGGGGGAAAGAACATTCCAGCCTGCATACCTGCTGGACTAAGTTAACATACTGATGTCCGAGTGCTACTTCATTCAGTGATTTAAAATAAGTAATCTTATTTCATATAACAATAAGAATGTAGAAGTAAATTCAGTGACTACCTCTTATCAGTTCCACATCGTCAAACCAGGCCAATTTTATTAGAGAACCACTGCCCTTATACTCCACCAGGGAAATTGATCTTTCTTTGCAAATAGTTAAAAAAACAGTGCAGTTTTTAAACAGATTGGGATGCGTTCATTGATCAAACTTTATGAAGAAAAAGAACAATCTAAACATACTAAAAAGTATCGGTTCCAAAACGGATGTAATAAAATTGCCCGAGCATACAGATCCTTCAATCTCCCGACCTCCAACAGTCAGAATATTGATATGAATTAATCTACCAGTTTGTTTTATTACATGCAACTAAAATATGACAGCCACAACTGAGAGTACGTCAGTTCTGGGGGGAAAAGAGAAGACATATAAATGAACACACGCGCACACAGCACACACAAACATGAAAGGAGATGTGTGTATGACTAAGCCACGGCAGACTTGGGTTGCTACCCCTCTGGCACCACTAGCCTGCTGAACTGGGTTCGTGTCCCTGAACAACATTAATCGGGCTTCTGCGGTGGCAGATAAGGCCTGTGCTGGCTGGGCCGGGGCATTAACTCTTCCACCGATAGGCTAAAGCAGGTCAGGCCTTTGACGATTGTCCGGTCGGCGATCCAAACGTTGAATGAAGACTGGGAATAGGCAGGCTGTTTCCCCTCAGAGGAATAGATGTAGCGCTGAGTGCCAAGCAACTCTCTGATGACTGCCTGGCAAATGGCAGATGCTGAGTGATCATCCTATCAGTGGCCTTAATGCATGCAAAAGGCTGGGTTTGCCCACTGGCTTAGCTTGAGCTATCCATAACCCCAGCAGGGGCCAGTGTGGGGCTAATCCCTGCCAAAGCCCCGGGCACTTCATTACCCCATCTTGGCAAAGATGGAGATAAATGTTAATGTAATTGAGCAGATACTGCACATGCGTTTGGAGAGGTCCATCCAAACCGAGGCTTATTCCTGCACGACTCACGTCACTGGACCGACACCCAAATTACAAACACATCTGGAACGCATCACTGCTTAAGTACTTGTTAGACGTACTTGTTTACAATTTAGAGGGCAATGTCAAATCATCATCTTCATAATCATCATCATCATCAACTATAACAACTGTCACAACAGCAACAAAGAAGACAGTAAAGCAAAAGCAATAACAGATACATCTTTTGATAATATCTCACAATGTTTTATCTAATACTGTGACCTAAACTTGTTTGACAGGCAGGGATCAGTGGAATTGTAGAAAGGTAATGTTCTTTGCACACTCAACAGCAGAAACAAATCTCTCATGTAGCTGAAAATTTGGAGGCAGTGCATGGTGCATAATCAAATAATATCTACGTCTTCTGAGGTACCAGACGTGCACGAGGAATTCAGATATTTGGATGGAATATCCATCAAGCAGAATTATTCCTGCTGTGCAGTGAATTCAAAATGTATTTGAATTGGATTATCCACCTGGACATCCACACAAGCTTCCATGAATAGATTTCGATTTGTCAGGAGCGGTTCCTGGGACAGCCGATATAAACATTTGCATAGGGCAGCAAATGCATAAGAGGGAGGAGGGGAAGGGCACATCCATATCTACACCCACATCTACATCTACACCCACATCTACACCCACATCTACATCTACACCCACATCTACATCTACACCCACATCTACACCCACATCTACACCAACACCCACATCTACATCTACACCCACATCTACACCCACATCCACATCTACACCCACATCTACACCCACATCTACATCTACACCCACATCTACACCAACACCCACATCTACATCTACACCCACATCTACACCCACATCTACATCTACACCCACATCTACATCTACACCCACATCTACACCCACATCTACATCTACACCCACATCTACATCTACACCCACATCTACATCTACACCCACATCTACACCCACATCTACATCTACACCCACATCTACACCCACATCTACATCTACACCCACATCTACATCTACACCCACATCTACACCCACATCTACACCAACACCCACATCTACATCTACACCCACATCTACACCCACACCCACATCTACACCCACATCCACATCTACACCCACATCTACACCCACATCTACATCTACACCCACATCTACACCAACACCCACATCTACATCTACACCCACATCTACACCCACACCCACATCTACACCCACATCCACATCTACACCCACATCTACACCCACATCCACATCTACACTCACATTTACATTTATGGCATTTATGGCATTTAGCAGATGCTCTTATCCAGAGCAACTGCTACTCACATCTCCATCTACACCCATATCCACATCTACACCCACATCTACATCTACATCCACATCTACACCCACATCTACATCTACATCCACATCTACACCCACACCCACCCCCACACCCACATCTACATCCATACCCACACTCACACTCACATCTACACCCACACACACATCTACACCCACCCCCACACCTACATCCACACACACACACACATCTACACCCACATCTACATCTACAGCTACATCCACACCCACACCCACATCTACACCCACATCTACATCTACACCCACATCTACATCTACATCCACATCTACACCCACACCCACATCTACACCCACACCCACATCTACACCCACATCTACATCTACACCCACATCTACACCCACATCTACATCTACACCCATATCTACACCCACATCCACATCTACACCCACATCTACATCTACATCCACATCCACCCCCACACCCACATCTACATCCATACCCACACTCACACTCACATCTACACCCACACACACATCTACACCCACCCCCACACCTACATCCACACACACACACACACATCTACACCCACATCTACATCTACATCCACACCCACATCTACACCCATATCTATCTACACCCACATCTACATCCACCCTCACACACACCCACATCTACATCTACACCCACATCTACACCCATATCTATCTACATCCACATCTACACCCCACACACACACACCCACATCTACATCCACACCCACATCCATACCCACATCTACATCTACACCCACACACACACCCACATCTACACCCACCCACATCCATACCCACATCTACACCCACCCACACACACACCCACATCTACATCCACACCCACATCTACACCCACATCTACATCCACACCCACATCTACACCCATATCTATCTACACCCACATCTACATCCACCCCCCACACACACACCCATATCTACATCCACACCCACATCCATACCCACATCTACATCCACCCACACACACACCCACATCTACATGTACATCTACACCCACACCCACACACACATCTACATCCACACCACATCTACATCCACACCCAACCACACACACATCCACACCCACATCTACATCCACATCCACACCCAACCACACACACCCACATCTACATCCACACCCACACACACCCACCCTCACACATCTACACCCACATCTACATCCACCCACACACACACCCACATCTACATCCACACCCACATCCATACCCACATCTACATCTACATCTACACCCACCCACATCCACATCTTCATCTATACCCACACACACATCTACATCCACACCCACACCCAACCACACACACATCTACACCCACATCTACATCCACACCACATCTACATACACACACACATCTACACCCACATCCACATCTACACCCACATCTACATCCACACCCAACCACACACACATCCACACCCACATCTACATTCACATCCACACCCAACCACACACACCCACATCTACATCCACACCCACACACACCCACCCTCACACATCTACACCCACATCTACATCCACCCACACACACACCCACATCTACATCCACACCCACATCCATACCCACATCTACATCTACATCTACACCCACCCACATCCACATCTTCATCTATACCCACACACACATCTACATCCACACCCACACCCAACCACACACACATCTACACCCACATCTACATCCACACCACATCTACATACACACACACATCTACACCCACATCCACATCTACACCCACATCTACATCCACACCACATCTACATACACACACACATCCACATCTACACCCACACACACATCCACATCTACATCCACACCCACATCTACATCCACACCACATCTACATACACACACACATCTACATCCACACCCACACACACATCCACATCTACACCCACACACACCCACATCTACATCTACACCCACACACACCCACATCTACATATACACCCACACACACCCACATCTACATCCACACCCACACACACCCACATCTACATCCACACCCACACATCTATATCCACACCCACACACACACCCACATCTACATCCACACCCACACACCTTTCTGCACATCTTTGCTCTCCCAAAAATAAGAACAGCGTAGAAGAAATATGAAATTAAATTACTCATATGTACTCATGAAAGGAAAGTTTCATATGAAAATACCAAAGTACTCAGGCAGCAATGCCGGCCGCAATGTCTGGCTTGCAAAGAAAAATGAAATAATTAAAAGAAAAAAAAGAGAATAATTACAAGCTACATTGTTCTGAGTTGAATCGGTTTAGTCTTGGAACATGAACCTTGACTGACTGGGAAAGGTGAGGGGATGTGCAATCACTTAGTCATGCTTCAGTGGTACGTCATTATGAACAGTATCACCATCAAAAATGAAAAGGTCAAAGGCATACAGAGCATCTTTGAGAAAACAGACAAGGAGAATTGAGAAGATAAAGGGATATCATGTTAGCTAGCTATTGCATCAAGATCCATTAACACATGGGGTTATGACTAGCTGCTTAACAATTTCTAATGCTACACAGGGTATAATCCCTTTGAAATTTTGAAGTCAGCAACCAAAAACAGAAGATGAAAGGTTGGAGGCATGGCGGGGTATGGGGTGTTGGTATGGGGGCAGAAGGAGGGGGCTTTGTGGGGGCGTTTATAAGAGAGGACGGTGGTTGTTGGGGGGCTTTGTCACATTGATTATGTCAACTTGATTATGAAATAGACTTAGCAGCAGGCATCCTCAGTTTTCAGATTGGAAGCTGTCCATAGGCCACAGGTAATTTAACCCTCATCCCAGGAGAAGGCCATGATTGAAAAGTGTTTGTTCTTTCTTTAAAGAGTATTGCTTATTCTCTGTATGCTTGTGTGCCTTTTATTTTACAATAAGATGGAGTCGTTATTGCACCATGCACCATATGAAACTGTCTTCTTGGTCTGTCCAGGGTGTGGAGGGCGTCATGGTGTGATACCTCTCTCTCTCTCTCTCTCTCTCTCGCTCTCTCTCTCTCTTTCTCTCTCTATCTCTCTGTAATATTGACTTCCTACTATGATAAAGGTGTTTTCAGCATATTTGAAAAGAAATCATAATTTATTCATATACCGAAGCAAAAGCTGTTAAGAGTTGTAAAGCAACATCATAAAAACAATTTTAGAGTGTTCCCTGCATTATCATTACCTTACAGTTAACAGGGAACCAGTCATGGCCTGGTGGTTAGGGAACTGGTCTTGTGACCGGAGGGTCGTGGGTTCGATCCCCAGACCTGAGGCCATGACTGAGGTGCCCCTGAGCAAGGCCCTCAACCCTCAATTGCTCACTTGTATAAAAATGAGATAAAAATGTAAGTCGCTCTGGATAAGGGTGTCTGCCAAATGCCATAAATGTAAATGTAACCAATTAGAGTATAAGGACTGACACCTAGCATTACAAGTATCCTGTTTAATATGCACAACAAAACGTTTGTTTTTAAAATCATTGAGCATTTGTGATTTATAATGATGTTCTGATTATAAATTTACATTCTTTGAAAATTTCCTGTTTCTGAAAAATAGTGCTGCTACTGTTTCTAAAGGATTTTGGAAAATAATATACACTCAATGCAGAATCATTTAAAGGACTCTGATACAAATTGAAAGAAAACACATTTTGAATAACCTCATTTAAAGTGTTTTTGTCTTTTTCTGGCCTTGTATGAGACATACATCATTCTTTGCCAAATGAAGGGGGAATGAAACACAAGAAACAAGCCACTCAGGAACTTTCTGATCTAGTAGATGAAGTGGGACCATCTGGAGGTCCTTTTGTTTGTTTTCTTCCCTTTAATGTTTTCATATTTATCATGACTACGCACCGCAGTAATTAAAGGGAAAAGCATTAAATAAATAAATCGAATAAAAACATTTCAAGAATTACCTACCATTTTAGCTTACCGTTCTAACTCACCAATTTACAACTATTTTGGTGGCTTGTTGTTTTATTAATTCATTTTTGCTTGCAAAGAATCAAAGTAGACACTAACAGAGACCATAAACCATAGCTTTTCATTCGCTACAAACCATGAACCGAAACACCTTGGTTAACGTTTCATAGTTTCCAGGTTTTGCTTCATATCAGTCTTTCCAAAAGGTTATTTAAAAAGATATATTTGCCAAATACTTAGCAAAGAAACCTTTGTTATTGACCCCAGACCCAGTAGATGCAATGACCCAGTGGATGCATTTCAGCTGCAAATACATAATATACATCAATAAGAACATCAATAAATTGTTTGGGGGGAGGCAACTTGATTATGAAATTAATTTTGAAGAATTGATCCTGAGTTTTCTCAGACATTTTGGTAACTGAATATAGGCCACAGCTAATGAAGCACTTATCCAGTCCTAGGACAAGGTCATGTTTTCATGGTCACATGAAAAGGTTGATCATTCTTCCTTGAAATTAAGTTTTGATCACAAATTTTATAGATTCAGTAATCAGTTTATTAGAGGTCTCCTTCCAGTATACATAAAAAAATAGCTACACTCCGGCAAATGATAAATGTGTTTGAGCTCAACCATGCCATGACCATGTCATTGTTAATGTTGTAATGAGAATATCCAGTCAGTGTGGGCAGAAACCTAACAGTGGAAAAGAGGGTAAAGGTGGATAGCTGATAACAAAGTGTTAAAATAAGACTCAAAACTAAAATGAATAATTACGATCTATTCTGCTCTGCCAGGTGCACAGAATAAGATCCCTGAAAACCATATTTACTGATACTATCAGTGATATTGCAGAAAATCATTCATATGATTAAAACACCTTAATTTTAGATCAAGCTGAAAGGTCAGGCCTGGTTCATTATAAGTCTACACCAGAGGCGGTTCTGGAGGGGGGCAGGGGCCCTGTCACCACATCTGTGGCCCCCCTAAGGCCCTGTAAATGAGACGTGGTGCGAGAAACATCATTTTGAGAATGACGATAAAGCAGTATATAAGCATAAATTAGTTTCGGAGGGTAGATTGATTCAGACGGAGCGTTACTGAAGGCTTAGGTGAGAAATGCACGGTCCACCACTGATTTCTCATGTTACCTTGCCTTAGCTCACATTCCCAAGCTGAAGGCCAGTGGGCTTTTAACACCCAGAACCATATAATTTGACTTCCCTCATGAGGATTAGCAAAGCTGCTGTATATCCAGGACATGCTTGTGTGTCACTGGACATTTACAGGACGTGTCCAAGCACTAGAGAGACCAGGGACGCAGTGTGGTTTTTGTGTTATGAGATCGCATCCTCCAAATGAGTGTCTCTTGTGGAGCAGTGGTTATCTCCACATACCGTCAATTCACTTTCAAGTGTTAGCCTTTGCAGTGTTTTGCAGTAGAACTGCCAGTGATTATATGCAGAATAAACCTGAATTCATACTTTCTGTTGGATCATAGAGGGATCTGTTTTGGGTATTCATGCTACTGAAATTATTAAATTATGAATTTCAATTGTACAAAACAGTTCTAAGATCAAACCAATTAAAATACATATTGATTAGGACCAAACCCTGATGTATATTTAAAAATACAGGTAGCATATTTTACATTACAATTATACTTACAATACAAGAGATTTATACTGCATGATACATTGTAACATTTATATGTTTTTAATAAGCTTTGAATTCTGAAATGTTATGCAAGGCTGCTTGCTTATCCCTGCATCTGGTGGCATGAACAGGCATGAACAGGTCAATTCTAAAAATATCTCGTCATGTATTATAAACGAGAAAAATTAAATTTTTTTATACATTTCACAACTGTACAAAAATAAAGATTTCTTACTATGAAGACACATGTACATGCTCTCAAGAAAAGTAGATATATCCTTCAACGTGCGACACATTCAAATATCAGCTTGGAAACAGCCCAGCAGTCAGCATCCACATTCCACTGACCTTGAAAGCCAAACGCGATTCACGTTTGATGAATCTTACAATATCACCAAGAGTGAAAATTCCACGGATGTTTTTGCATCTGCTTTCCGTACATAAATCCATATAAACAGATGTAAAACTCCATAACACTGGCACCTTGCATGTCAACTGACAAAGAGCAGAGACAGAAATCTTCTTTTTGCCCAAATCCTCGTTGCATTATGATAAATGTGCTCTGGGAAAAGAGTTGTGCAGTGTGAAATGTTTCTATGACAATGAAATGTCATGAGAATGATTCTTAAATGTGTGCAAATCAAACAGAGGCATTAGCCACTGGCTCATACACTTTGTACTCTGCAAATGTACGTGTCACTTCTGAGAAATAGTCTCCATGGAGAATGATAGGAGGCCATTAGTCAAACATCTGCACGGGGAAAGAACTGGTAGGGAAAAAGTCCCTGACAGCGTCATGGTGAGGACAAAATGATAACAAGGTGCTCATTTGAAGAGTGAGGAATGGTGTTTGCTCCTTTCTCTCTGTGGGAGTCTTATGAGACAGAGGGAAGGATCAAGAGAATAGCCTAGAGCTGAGAAAAGCCACAGAGAGAAAGCTGTGATGATGGACCAGGGCAAAACAGGAAGATATGAAGCAGCAAAATACGACGATAATGGTGTCAGAGGCGAAAAATGGCGAAATGGATGAAAGATAAAATGGAGGCCAATCGAAAAACAAAAGACATGAAATGCGACATTCCCGCCTTATTCGTGCCCACAATCCAGCCTGAATGTGACCTACAGCACAACGTGAGTGTGCAAACCCATCACCATTGGTGACCATTAGTGTATCATCTGATCTTCTATCATCTTCCCTCTCTGCAAGTTCCCTAGAAGTCACGACTTAATAGAATAGCATGTGTACTTCATGTGAATTGAATTACAAACGGAAGGCAAGGTTGATCAAAATAAACAGTTTACAGAATGTTTCAATTAAAGTTACTGCACCATGTCAGTGTGTCACATCATAAATTGATTAGCGCAGTAATTGCGATGAGATAAATTTGCATGTATATACATGCATAGTTTCCTCCTGTTTTTGGAGTGCAAACAAGCTAGTAGAACTTGTGCTGACCACAATCTACCATGTGTTTATGTCGTAGCAAAAGTGCAGCTGCATAATTATGTCCCTTGAGAAATAATTGCATTCAACAGAATTACACCGGGACATTCACAGATGATGTTGATGTTGATGAGAACATTAAAATCCAATAAAGGTGATTATTCAAGGGGGCTAAACAGGAATGCAGTCAGAGCAAAGTATGCAATCAAAATATTTACTTAACAATTTTTAGAACCTTGTTAATTTCTTATTCCAGAAGGTTCACTTATTAACTCACCCTAAGCAAAAAGAAAAATGCCATTTTCTTATTTGGAGAGCTATTTAATTCTGAAGTTCTGCTAATGCAAAAATAAAAAATAAAACTACTGCAGTCACTGCTGGTCCAGACCTCCCTGGTGCCCGCCAGCAAAATTCTGCTAAGGTGCAAGTTTCATTGCATGGGTAAATGAACAGACATTCACACTCTGTGCAGTTATCTTTTCACGAGCTGCAGTTCATGAACACCGTTGCCTGTTGGCATTTATCAAACATAATAAATAGTTGTATTTCACTCACACTTTTGTCAGGTATGAAGTCACAGAGCAGCCCCTGGAAGAAGCTGGCAAGCAAGACAGACAGAGCAAGAGACACACTGCTCAGTGGTGTAGCGACCTTCAATAGGATAAGGAATACCCCCCACACGTCTGCCTAACTCAGCCACTCTGCCAATAACCCCCTATTCCCACGGGGGCGTCCGCATTAAAAAACGTTGCTGCTTTTAAACATTGTTACTGCTTCTATGGATTTACAATGTGATTATCTCATCAACATCTATAATAATTAAAAGATGTAATTTACTGCATGCTGTTTCAAGTCAGACAGTTCACCATGGGTGACCAAAAAACCACTACAACAAATTGTGCAGTGTGATCCGTATTCATTACCAGGGACAAGGCTCATCCACTTGTATCCCGTGTCCCATCGTTTCACAGGTGGCGTGACGTAGACCATCGCTCAGGACGGGATAATGGGCACTCCGGTTGCTCAGTTACAGGGTTGGGTCCTTGGTGCGGTGGTCAGGGCGTGTGCTGGCCATGTGGGGTCCAGACTGTGTGTGTGGTTGTGGTGTGGCTGCTGCCCCCTCAGAAATGATGTCAGAAGTTGGGTGGTGCGGTAAGGCCATTGGGAATGCAGCCATGAATTAGGAATGGCCCTGGATCTGAGGGGATGGTCCGAAACGTTGAGTGAACCCCTGGAGAGGAGCACCGGTGTGACCCTGTATAATGGGTGGCCGCATGAGGAACACATGGTTATGGTTATGTGTGCTCCACTAAGGTGAAGGCAGTGTGACGGCCACCATCAGGATGTGTGATGGAGACTGTCACTCATGAAGGTAAAATGGGTGATCTGGCTACCGTGCCAGGGACCTGGCTCTTTGGCCTAGTGGCCAGACATCTGTTTGTCACATATAGGACGTGGTTCAAGGCTGAGTGTGGTCATTGGCCTCAGCCTTTTCCATAGGTGGAAGACATATTTTAAAACCACAGTCTAACGTAAAATTTAGAACTGGTCACATGCCATATTGATTCAGTAATATACGCAGCATTTTATTACTCATTTCTCATATTTTTCTCTGGAAAGATGCCATATTACAATGGAGGGTTGGCAACTCTACTACACAGCTAGGTTAGTGAAGTTAGAGGGAGATGTACTGCAAGCTAGCAAATCAACTTAACATTTCGATTATTTGTTGACATCTAACTTGGAGATGAGAGAACGAAGGTTTTTTGTCATCATTTTTTCAAACACTGACACTTTGACATGAATGGACCTTGTGTAACTACAAGCATACAGAACTGACTGGCTCTGGTTGCTACATTTGAAAAAGAATTAAAAATATTCTTGTCATAGCACACTTCCCAAACAGACTAATCACAATAAACCATAGATTACTTGCCCTTGTGAGTATCCAAGAAGCTAAAAGAAGGTCACCTGCAGTACTGCCTCAGGCTCTGTGGGCATTTTCCAACTGTGAGCTTTCGTCACACACCATTCCTGCGCTACCATGATATAATAATATCACAGCTTAGCATTTTTAGTTTTGAAAAAATTCCATACAATGCATTTTTAAAACAGCAGTGACCAAAGTGACCACAACTAAAGTTTTTATAGCACCAAAGGTAAAGTTTATACTGTATAGCACTTTTAAAATTCAGTTTACAAAATAGTTTACAGAAAATAAAAGATTAACAAAAGAAAAATAAAAAGTTAAAAGAACACAATACATAAAATAAAAGTACACCAGATAAAATAGAGTTCATAATTAATAGTTAAAGAAATTTCGAATGGACCATCACAGCCCACAGCCCAAGTTTACATTTCAAGGAAATAATAAGAAAAACCAAAGTCAAGTACAGAGACCGAAATACAACATAATGAAAAAATAAATAAATAAAACTACAGATAAAGTAATATAATTAAAGGATTTACATATAAGAATAAGAAGCTCTAAACTTTCTTCTTGAATGTGTTTAAACCATGAAGACCCTCAGGACGTTTGAAAGACACTTTTCAGAGTGTACGGCCATGACAGCAGAATGCAGCCTTGGTCCTTTTTCATTGCGTGCTGGGCACCACCTGATCAGAGGGTCCATTGGGTGCTGGGCACCACCTGATCAGAGGGCCCATTGGGTGCTGGGCACCACCTGATCAGAGGGCCCATTGGGTGCTGGGCACCACCTGATCAGAGGGCCCTTTAGGGCACCAGCATAATAATCACACTGCTGAGGTAAAGGGGGGCAAGACCATGCAAGAAAACGTTAGCAGAAGGCCTGATGCAATATGCTCTCTCATCTTTGCACGTGATAAGACTTTGGCCACTGCATTCTGTACCCTTCATAGAACTGAAGCAGCTTTCTTCAGCATGCCTGCTACTAACACACGACAGCAGTCCAGACTCGATGACACAGGTTGCATGTACGAGATGTTCATTAACTGTTACTGTTAAGATACTCCTGACCTTGACTATGTTGCACAGATGGTAGAATGGTATTTTAGAGACTTTGTTAACATGGCGTTTAAAGCTTAGGTTGTTGTGAAGCCTAAGGCTTCTGATACAGTGTTGACGTTTCACTGATAGGGACTCCAGATGTGCTATTGTGCTATAGGGACTATTCACAATGATAAATTCCATTTTGCCACCATTGTGGTGTAGGAAATTACAACCTATCCAGAACCCAGTGTCTTCCAAGCAGATAAAAATCAAGCCAATGCTACCACAAGGATCAGCAGATAGGGACAATTATCACTGTCGGTCATCAGTGTACTGATGAAATTAAATATTATATTTACTGATGACTTTGACCAATAGAAGCATGATGAGATTAAAGGATGCTGGTTGCAGAACAGTGCCTGGGCCATGCCACAGGAGAGTGCATAATGTTTAACACAGCTCTCACCTAGTGGAACATAGTACTCACTGGTCAGATATGACTGGAACCTATATAAACCCCACTACTTAAATATTAGTAAAACGTTAATTGAAAAGACACTTATTGATGTTTTTGTGGCATTTCATATGGCTCCACGTCTCCTATAAAAATAACGTAAAAATATAAATGGGTTATTTTTTAATAAAAGTGACTATCCCTAGCTTTCAGCAGGCTATAACTGAACAGAGCTTGGTTTCTCATTGTTATGTCACATCTCTGCAGTTTTTGAAATAGTAGAATTAATACCGCACAGAGGACTTCCACAGAGAAGCCAGTAAACAAACACAACAAAATAAAGGCTGAAATGACCAGTTTTTTTCCACTCAAATCCATTTGCCACAAGTATATCTCCTTTCAACTTACCATGCCCAATGTGGACATGGAAATGAATGAATTCTCTTTGCATTGTGGTTTCTTTGGGTTCTTTTAGAAACAGTTGAAAATACTGGACAGATCCTACCTGGATAAGATAAAAAATGCTACTTTTTAAATAACCTTGCCTGAAATGAATCTGTTTTCCATTCTTAGGAACACAAGTATAATTACTTTGGGTTTAGGACCCGCTATTCTCCCGTAGCCATGATATGCTGTAAAAAAATCATCTCTAGCCGTGATGTGCTCAAAGTTTCTGTTAAGCGTGGTACAGCTATGTGAAAAGAAAATGTAGCTGAAAAATTTGTGCAGTGGCAATTTTTTATAGAGTGAGTTCATTGGGTACACGTTACTGAATAGAGGACAATTCGTTAAAAGTGTGTATAATTATTTTGAGCAATAATAGAGGAGTAAATAAATTAATTTGTGTATTTTATCATTTAATGCAATTGGAAAGTGCCTCATTAATTTCCACATTGTTTTGAACAGGAAACCAATTCAGCTCTTATAAATGCTTCAGGACATCAATGAGAACATACTGTGCTCTTATGTGGACTAAATGTTTTTTTGTTTTTTCTTTAGTTTGTATAAAATGTACTGTTCTTGGAAGGACATACTGTCCCCGCGGTAATATGGCACACATGAAGATATTTTTAACTTACCACATTTGTATACTGCCCAATTAAGGACATAATTAATTCAGCTTTATGCTTGCAGTAAAAAGAATATACGGAAGATCTATGAAAAATTACCTGCTGGCTTGTGTAGAAATACATCTCTAAAATCTGTTTAACCTATAGGATGTGGTACAATGACAGCTCATAACTGCAAATCCATATTCTTGAGTGATTTCTTTCATTTTACTTTTTATATTATATAGTGAGCTGAGGGGGTTTTGTTAGGTTTTGTTAACCACACTCATGTCCACTTTGAAGTCTGTGTACCAGTCCATGCAGCAATACCACCAATTTTGGTAAAAGCTGGATGTTTATTTAAGTACATGTGAAACCTGCCACTAGCACTTCACCAGCTACACTGAGGCTCTCCAAGTGCCTTGACCCATTTGGATTATGGCTGTATAACACATGACATGATGCATGTTATTGATCACTGTAATATAACATTGCATAAGTCTACAAAGTAATGTTTTCCATTTAGAAATATGCCTGGTGCATTAAAATGAAGTATTTCCAGATAATGGCACTCAACAAAGGAGCACTCTAATGAATTTCCACAATGTCCACTGTGTGCTGCCCTCACAATAACTCTGCTCAGGATGGCTTAGTGAGCCAACTGCGTGTTCTTTTTGAAAAATCACACAAGCATTCGTGCAGTCTCATAAAAGGGAAAAAAAAACACAATTAACATTAACATTATTCCAGCTAAATATGCCATATGGGCATGTTTTTCTTTATGATAAAAATCATGCCAAAAGATACAACTGAATATAATCACAAGCACAAGTGATTATTGTCCATGTTGTAGAGTAATAATGTTGAGAACACCAATAACTCAACTCTACTGTGAACCTACACAACTCTACTGTGAACAATACTTAATTACCAAAGAAAGGGCTAACCTCCGCCATCGATACCTAACTGAAGGCAGTCAAGCGTGTGGAACAAATGGATCTATGCTAAGTGGAAGATTTATTTATTTATTAAGTTGATCTGTGCAAAGCTTCCATGTTCCTAGCTGTTCCTCAAGCTTTTTGAGAAAGCTATTTTTTTTTACAACTCAGTAGATCCTGTCATCAAATTGAGCAAACAGCAACCCTAATCTCTTAGACTTACTCAGACTAAAATAGCAAGCTCGTTGATCAGGAAAAGAGTGTACTGTGTGCTTGCCATTTCTTTACAGTATATGTAGAAAAATGTGACCATTACCGCGACATATCCTAAACAACGTCCTTTTAAAGAAATGCATTGCATGTCGTGTAAGGATTGGACATCTAATTTAAAAGATAGCAATAATTAATTGAAATTCATTTCATAACCAGTTGTAGTCAACCTGACATGGCATGTGTCAATAACCCCTTCTAAGCAAATGAGGTGGGCAAGAGTGCATGAAATTGAGAAAGACGTTTTTTACAGCACAGAGACACAGACACAATGAGACATGGGGGGGGGGGGGGCGGCTATCGCAAAAGTGTAGGCATTCCTACCCTAGTCCAGGGTAGTACTGTGAAGTGTCAGATACTGCAGGAGCAAAGTCTGTTTGCACATTGTGATTCAACAGGGACCCGAGACCTTGACCTTCAATGAGCAAAGTAATTTTAACACAGATGGGGTGGCACTGTTTCACCCCGTCTTTAAAACGAATGCGTCTTACAAGGTCTAAGATCCAGTGGGCTCAACCATTGTTTGGCATTACAGATGGAGGTGTTCATTTCTTACAGCTGAACTATTCCTCCTCTCTGTATGTCAGCGTAAGAGTGACTTTCTTTTTTTTTTTCAAAAACATGCTGCTGACCTCGACAGGGACATAACTGATTTGCGTTTCCATGCTCCTGAAGACATTCACAGACATTCACTGCGTATCAGTCAGACACTGCAGTAAAATATGACATATCAAAACATTTGCAATATGCATTAAATAGGAGTGAACCAACTTTTTGCTTAAGCTTTAATAAACGTAATACATGTCCAGAAGAAAAAATGGCATGTGGCTATTGTAGTTTTGGAAACTCACATTCTATCTGTCTGGAACTCTGTCTGGTTTTAGTTTGCTAGCCTCTACTAGTATCCTTTACTACTGTAATTTGCTCCCCTATCTATCTGCTTCTGTAGGTGCCTCTAGAGACTGAGAGTTCACCTGTAAACTCATGTAAGAGGGCAGGTGGTTTTAAGAAAGCTGTGACATACACAATACACAATTACCTCATACTAAAATATAATGAATATTCACACTAACACTGTGTTTGATGTTGCTAGTTAACTAAGCAGGGTTGTTATGTTTCTGTCAAACATACTTTGTTCTTTTATCATTTTATAATCAGTGGCACTAGATTAATCAGTGCAACAGTGAAAAAGTGAAACAGCCTATTTCAGCCTGTCATAAAAAGGACAACCAAACTGGGCAAGTGATGCCCTTGGCTAACCTCACAAGATGAGAAGAATCGTGATGTAGAGCAGTGGTGTTTAAAGATGGTACCGGACAGATGGGCTATACAAATTCAAGTGTGGCTTCATGATAAACACGATTAGATTTTGGAAAACAGCCCCGTATCTTGGGAACGGCAAGCATGACCCTATGAAAAAGCCTTTGATTGCGGTGTGGACTGGAGTGGGCGTGTTTGGGATTGCGGACATGCCGCAGTGGGTCACTGGGCTAATTTTACTCTGATCACAGCATGATGGCTGTGAAACCGAGAGAAGCAGGCTAATGCATCAAAGCCTAGAGCCCATGTCTAAAGTGTTCTCTTATGATTGATCACCACATACCCCACTTTAATTTAAAGTCAATGGCAACTATAGATACCTGTCACTGTAGAAGAACTACTAATGCCTTCCTACTCCAAGGCAACTTCCTCTCTTCAGATACTATGGTACTTAAACGCCAGGTCGGCAGATGAACAAGGACGAAAGGAAAGAGCTTCACAATCTGTCAAAACGCATTTTCCTCCTGTCCAATATGAGAGAAGGAGTATGGATTCATGGATCATTTATTTTTAAGATGGATCAGAACAGTAAAATCCATACTGGTCCCACTCACAGTGATCCAGCTGACTCGGAGCGAACCTTCGTGTTCTTCTCATTTTATGGAAGAGACATTTTCTTAAACTGAGGTGAAAGCTGCCTCAGTGGGGAAATAACTGTTTCATAAAGAGAGTGACAAAAGTAAAATCATGTTTGCACAATATGGTGCAAACATTTCTTTTATGGTTTGCAGCGCATCTAAGGAACAACAATGACTTCCATTATATCTTCTTAATTATATATTCTCTGCTTTTTGGAGAACACTCAGATTTAAAAAATAATACTGGGTAATGACAAAGTTTATGAATGTGATGCTGTATGTAATACTATGTAAATATCAGATATTTTCACAGACTATTTCTAGAAAAAAATGTTAAAATAATAAGCTACTAGTTTTCCTTGCTATGAAAATAGTCCCCTTCATGCTAAGGTTCCTTTAGTGTGATGATTATAACACGCAGGGCCTTCAGGAACCCCATTCCTCCTTTTACAGACCTTAATTATCTCCAACATGAGCAAAATGGCCACTAAAAACCTCTAGTGAACCTCTCTAAATGCTTAATAATGTTGATGTTGGCATTAAAGGAAAATGCCTTTGTATCCCAAAGAGTTTACTTGTAAGTTCATTAGGTCATCATTTAACAATTATTCATGCACAACTACAAGCTGGAAGAATGATGTGATGCCTCCTCCTACATTTTATAGACGCAAACTGCATAAATCAGATATCAGGTGTGAAATTATTATGTGAAATTACCCCAAACTGCCTCTGCTATAACAAAAGCCTTGGTGAAGTACCAACAGTGGTTTGCAGGTGCTAATTTGAAGACATTTGTGGCCTCTGTGAAATCAGAACATAGCATTGGTTTATTTAAAATAGAAATTAGAATGTGTCATATCCTGCAATTTGTATACTAAACTAAAATATACCCTAAGTATACCCTACTTAATTTGTTAAACTTTTGTCCCTCTTTTGCCACTGCAATTTTCACATAAACACAGGCAATGTTAGGACAGTAAAAAAGTCAGTGTTAAAAAGTAAGGACTATTAGTGTTAACCACACACACTGGTGAGCAGTGCGTTGTCCTGCCTCTTTGCAACATTAACAATAATTATGGGTTGTTTTGTTAGGCATTCAATATACATTGTGAAATCAAGTTAGTGATAGGATGCATAATGCCGTAGTGTACACGTACGTAGATTGTGATGAAGGTTTCCAGATCTTAAATCCATGTCCTTAAGTCCCTGATATTACCAGTACATCTTCAGAAGTTTGAAAGAAAGTATTGCAACGTGAGGCTTGATATGATCTAGTCATGGCCAGTGTCTGTCAGAACCAATTCTCCACATCAGCAGGTGGTGATACCAGCCTTTGCCTCTCTACCTCAAAGCCTACAGCAGACTGGCACTCCCATTGTGCTGAGCACAGCCCACCCCCGAACACTTCCCCACCTTCTGAGTCATGCCCCAAAACCCCTGACCAATCTACTACATTTTAGATCTGGTTCACCTGGGACTGCCCGGGCCTGTGTGAACCTCCAGTCTCTGAGGAAGACTGATTACACGTGAGGATACTACCGACAAACATCAAAACCCAGCAGTAAAGGATATTTGATCTATTTTGAATGACACAAATGTTCTTTCATGTCTATGAATATATACAGCATACAGATCAAAACTGAGCATCATAAAAGTTACAATGATCCCTGGAATAGTGGGTAGGATCCGTTACATGTTACACCAGTGCTCTGCTAGCAGCCTCTGGCAAAACTGTGCAAATATCTGATGATGACATTTTCTGCAGTCACTGTTAAAATCCATCTTTCTATACTTTCACAGGAAAGAATCAAAAAATAAATTGCTGGTGCAGACATTCCGATATTGATCAGCCAGATTCCTAAGAATCTAGAGAAAAGTGTCAGCTGCTGTAGAGAAGAACACCAAGAACACAGCAAAAACATTCATGGAAACACCTCCATGAATTCCAAACTCACACCTCATTATAACCTCCGATTTGCTGTTATTGAGATTTACTTTTACACCCACGGCGACTGCTGTAAACAAGCAATAAAAAAAAGGGAAAAGAAAACGGTACTTAAAAAAAAAAAACGTTTGGACTTGCGCATCTGTATTTTAAACGCTGAATTACAGAGGCAAAAATGAAGTGCTGACATGTCTGGGTCCCTCAGCCTCACCCACGCGTGGCATTTGGAAGGGAAAGGGCAGGGCAGGCCGAGGGAGCCGCGCGAACACACAGTGGAGAAGCTGACTGATTAAGTGGGCCACTGAGGAGCTCTTTGTTTGCAGATGCCATCAGTGCTGTGGCATGTTTTTCAATGAGTCCCTTTAACACGCAGGCACGCGGGAGCAGCTAGCTCGTAGCCGGGCCCTTCACAGGTTGCACAGTGGCTCCTGCTGAACCGGAGCGTGATGCCAAGCACCGCACCTGCATAGGAAGGGGATCCGTTAACATGATCGAAACCAATAAAATGACAGGCCACAGTTTTGATGAGATAAACTGGTGGACGAACGTAAAGCTGCATTGGGTTCACGGAAGAGAGGAAAACATTTATGCCCCAGTCTAGAAAACGTTTAGGCCCAAATTTAGTCCAAGACTAGAAAACCGCACAAGCTATTGCATTTCCTCAGGCAGTTTAACATAATAAATGTTGCAAGATGCCATGCATTGATCACTCAAGCAACTGAGTCAGTAAATGAATCAACGTCTACAGCCAAGTCAGCATGTTCAGAGGGGAAAGGGGAGGGGCCAAATTGATGGACACATACATCTGCTGGGGGTTGGTACCTATACGATCAAAGTCATACTGCTGAACACACCTTTTAATCCTTGAAATTAGGTGTTTCATGCAGTCCCATTGCCAAGTGTATATAGAATCAAGTACCTTATCCATGCAGTCCGTCATTACAAAGGCAGAAAGAATGGATCATTTTAAAGAGCTCACTGAATTCGAGCGTGGTACTGTCATAAGATGCCACAAGTAATTTTGTGAAATTTGCTTTCTCCTAGATATTCCACGATCAATTCTGAGTATTGGTATTATTGAAAATGGAAGCTTTTAGGAACCACAGCAACTCAGCCATGAAGTGGCAGACCGTGTAAATTGAACAGAGTGGAGTCGGCCAGTGCTGGGTACCATAGTGTGAGAAAGTTGTCAACGCTCTGCTGACTCAATAACTTCAGAGTTGCAGATCTCCTCTGGCATTAACATCAGCACAAAGTCTATGCGTCAGGAGCTTCATGGCATGGGTCTTCATGGCTGAGCAGTTGCATGCAAGCCTTACATCACCAAGCACAGTGCCCAGCATCAGATTGAGATGTAAAGCATGCTGGCACTGGACTCTGCAGCGGTGGAAACACGTTCTGTGGAGTGACGACTCACGCTTCTCCATCTGGCAGTCTGATGGACGACTCTGGGTTTGGTGAACACCAGGAGAACGTTACATGCCTGACTGCACTGTACCAATTACAAAGATTGGTGGAGGAGGCATGATGTTATGGGGAAAACTTTATGGTGCAGCATGCCGAGACATTTTGGAAGATTGCATTGTGGGTGCAGTTTGGGGAAGACCCTTTTCTGCTCCCCCAGGACAGAGCCCCCATGTACAAAGCAAGGTCCATGGGTAGGTGAGTTTGGCATGAAAGAACCTGACTGAGACACATGCACAGCCCTGACCCCAACCTCATTAAATACCATTGGGTTGAACTAGAACGGAGAGGGGAATCCAGAGCCTCTCATCCTACATGAGCGTCTGACCTCGCAACTTCAAAATCTCATAGAAAGCCTTCTTAGACGAGCTGAAGCTGCAATAGCTGCTAAGCTGGTGCAACTCCATATTAACGCCTATGGATTTAGAACGGAATATCACAGAAGTGCTGAAAGAGCCCTGCACACGCTGTGGATGTGCGCTTGAAGATCTGCTCCACTCTGTTACACACGGAGCTGCCAAGTCAATAAGAGGCTCCTAATGACGCACCAATAAGGCAGGCATCCTTGAAATCTGAAAATGTGTGAAAATCAATCATGGATGACAGCTCATTTAGATTATCAAAGGCAGGGAAAGCAGAAATTTCAATTACAGAGTAAACATCCATTGCCTTGTGTGGATATGTTTAACCTCCACACCCATGCTTGACAATCATTTGTATATTTAATGAGCTCTGCATCTGTTGCACAAAGACGTCCACCAATCAGAGCCATGTCGATACAGTTTGAGGGACATGCTCAATCAAGCACCTTCTGAACAATTGCAATTACTTTATGTTTTGTCACCTTCCTTAATCCCATTACTCCATTATATCCGTCGGTCAATAATATGCTGGACCAGAGGTGATAAATGAAAAACAAGCTCAGACATCAAACCCCTTTACTTGCATCACATAACATTTTTTTTAAGTCTTAACACCAGAATGAAGCGTTCAGGTGCAACTTATATATCTGCTCTGAAAAAGAAATGGAGACCACTGCAAAATTATCAGCTTCTTGGGTTTCACTTCTCATAGGTATGTGTTTGAGTAAAGTAAACTACATGACACTACAAAAAACATTAACATAATATAACCCATAAACAGTTATCTTGTATACCACACAAAAATATTGCAATTTATATAATTTATTTGCAGAAAATAACTAAAGATGCAGTGTTGTCTCAAATAATGCAAAGAATACAATCCGAAGTTCATATTCATTTGTAATCATAATGCTAATGGTTTAACGAATATTTGGTATCATAACCCTGATTTTTAATACGAGCTTTCATCTGAATTGGCATGGTCTCCACCAGGCTTTCACATTCATATTGCCGATCGGTCTCATGAACACCTACGAACCTTCAGGATTAAGGATATGTCATTTCCAGAGGCAAGGACAATGGACATTGTAATAATCTGTTTGCATTGCCAGTTGTTCCTATGGCAGCAAATTAGGAATAAAAAAACAGATTTACACTCTTTGAACATTAGAACCTCATGGAATGAATGTTCTTATTTAAACATCTACTTTCTCATATACAGTAGAACCCCGGAACTCGACTGCCTCAGTACTCAACATATTTGGATTTCGAAGCAAAATTTCAAGAAAATTTTGTCTTGGAGCTCGAACAAAACTTTGGAATTCGACCGGACTCATGTGAGTTTTGTAAACAAAATACAGTTCGTGCTTGGGTCACATGCCGCTAGTTGGCGTTAGTTGGCGTTGTTGTTCAATGGGTTTTAAACCACTTTGAGGCTGTGCTCCAAGCTTTTGCTGTATTTTTGTTGTTTTTTGTGGTTTTTGTACTGTTTTAGACAAAAAAAAACATGGGTCCCAAGAAAGACATAGCAGAAAAGCAGAAGAGGAAAATAAAATGTTAAGAACAACAATAGAGTTGAAAAAGGCAATCATAGAGAAGTATGAAAAAGGCATTCGTGTGACGGGCTTAGTATTGGAATTCAACTTGATGGTTGAGAACGGATTAATCCGTTTTCAGCTATTTCTTATGGGGAAATCTCGACGCTTCTTGGCGCTCTTTCTGGAACGTATTAGCGTCGAGTTCCGGGGTTCTACTGTATAAACTTCTCCTATTAATTCAGAAGCACATTGCTAGCACAGCTGATGAAGGACCTCTGTCTAAAACGGTGCATACTTCACTACAATTTTTAATATCTCTATGTATACATAACTGTACTGCAGTACATACCTGAAATGTATACTGGTATATTATAACATATATGCAGACAACATGCAGATGCAGTAATAGCTAGGTAGTGTTCGGACTGTTCAAAAATGGCACTAAACATTCTTTCAGAACGCCTACATACCTATAAAATGGCAACACAGTAATTTGTAGCATGTAGTATGTAGTTTTGGGCTATGGTGGGCTATGTAAGACAAAAAACCTGCATGGTATTGGCAGATCCAGACATAAAAAAAAACCTGAATACAGTTCAGGTGTTTGTGTTTATATATCCCTTTTCATTGTGATCACTTTTCAAAATGAAAACAGTTCTGATATCTTATGCCTATGACATATATCAGCTAGTACTAATAATAATGGGGATCTCTAATACATTAAAATGTATTAATCGTAGTCTTGAAAATATTATTATAGAGCAAAAGAGAAAAGCCATAAAGGAAGGTCTGAGTGATGAACATGAACATATTCAATACTAAAATAGAAAAGAAAGCTGTCCTAAATCCCCAGCAATTTATGATAAGCAGTAACACTATTAGTAACACTCTAACAGAGAGAATATAGCAGAACACACTACACCACCGCACTGTCCAAACAGACCATGTTGTTGTTCTGTTCAACTCCTTGTACACTCCAATCAGGTAACTAATAACTTAATTACTTGGCCAATATGGGTTGGGAACCAGGAGCTAAGGTTGGGGGTCCTCCGGGATGGGATTAAGAAGTTCTACCTTGAGGAGCCCTGAGCAAGGAGTTCGAAACATCTGCTGCTCTACACTACAGGGCACAGGAACGTATGACCAAGACATGAACATAAAGAAGTTTAGCTTTCACATTAGATCATTTTGTGGTCATTTACCAATAAAATAGATTTATAAGAAGGGACATTATATAGCATACACATTTTAGTAATAAACGTGAGAAATTTGCCTTTAGGCTAGCCTGAGAATTGATCATTGCTGCTCTTTCCACCATGTCCCAGAGGAATCAAATCTGACACACATCTATTTACTGGCCACACAGGGCAGAAAATCAGTTGATTTGCTCTCTTAACCTTGAAAGAGAGCAATACCACCAACCAGGTTTTGAAGTTGCTCAGTATCAATGCAGTCTTGTCGTGGCTAATATAATAAGCCTTTTTTCTGTAATAATGGAAAGACTGTGATTTATAATAAAGGTGTAGGATGTGTGCTCAATATACAGTGAACAAAAAGGCACCTTGGGGAATTTTATGATCCATGATGAGACATCCGGGATCACTTCAGATGTATGCATGTGTCACTGCATATTAATAATGGCCTCAGTCCAATGAGGACACCAGTAGACCTTCCCAGGAAGATAATTTAATCTTCTCCCTATTGGCTCTCTCTCTCTACTGCTGAGACTGTCAATACTAAGTACAGAGCAGCTCTGACAGTCTCGGGAACACACCCCAAAGCGCTCCAGGGACAAAATGCAGATGCAGTAATAGCTAGGAACGGTGTTCGGACAGCGCAACAGTAAAAATGGAGCTAGACACTAGACTACTCTCTTCCGATTTTAGTTGAACTAATAAATCTGACCAATAATAAATCATCCAACCAACTATTCAACCAACGATTTACACAGGGTGCCGCTCCTGATGTCCAATGTGACAAGAGGAAGCAACAGTTGTACCTAGAGGAGTTCTGGGAAGGGGCATCTCATGGATGTTTGTGACGGCCTTTCTCTGAAGCAGCTATATTCAAAATGCCGTTCTGAAGAAGTTCCGTTCAAAATACCCCCAAAGTCTGAAGAACTGTCAGAAGTAACTGCTGCACCTCAATAACTTGTCAGTTTCTAATAACGCAGAACATCATGCTGTCAGTAATGTATTGTTCATCTGTCCCTCATGGTGACAGCGTCTCCTATTGCACCACGTGGTAGAAGGATATTGTGATACCGCAAGAATGGTACTCAATACACACCACTTGGATAGTTTTAGCACCTATGTTATATAGTTGTAGTCTTACACACCTATGTTATATAGTTGTAGTCTTATACGCCTATGTTATATAGTTGTAGTCCTACACACCTATGTTATATAGTTGTAGTCCTATATGCCAATGTTATATAGTTTTAGTCCTACACACCTATGTTATATAGTTGTAGTCCTATATGCCAATGTTATATAGTTGTAGTCCTACACACCTATGTTATATAGTTGTAGTCATATATGCCTATGTTATATAGTTGTAGTCTTACACACCTGTTATATAGTTGTAGTCCTATATGCCTATGTTATATAGTTGTAGTCCTACACACCTGTTATATAGTTGTAGTCCTATATGCCAATGTTATATAGTTGTAGTCCTACACACCTATGTTATATAGTTGTAGTCCTATATGCCAATGTTATATAGTTGTAGTCCTACACACCTATGTTATATAGTTGTAGTCCTATATGCCAATGTTATATAGTTGTAGTCCTACACACCTATGTTATATAGTTGTAGTCCTGTGCATCTTTTATGGACAGCCAGCTGGCCCACTAACAGGTCACAGCTTCTCTTTGGACAGGCCACTGACTGGCCAGGCAACTCATTCCTTGAAACAATCTAAAAGAAACTGAGGTGAATTGGCCTCGATGAAATCCCCTTCACTCACACACACACACACACACACACACACACACACACACACACACACACACACACACACACACACACACACACACACACACACACACACACACACACACACACACACACACACACAGGTGTAGAAGCTGAAGATGCTGTTTGCCTCCAGTACCTACAAGGAATCTCTACTGCTGCTCAGCACACCCGAGAGAGTGCACTTCCTTCAACACTGATCATTAGAAGGAACCTGTCCTCCGGGGGGCTCCACTCCCATCACTCTCGCTTTGTGGGTTTGTGTTCAGGTCTCACGGCTCTCACCATCTTCAACATCAATGTTAATGTCAGTGCCAGTAGCTTGGAAATAATGGACTCTCTCCAGAAAGACTTGCGCACATGCTAATTTAACATATGAACAGCCATTACAGAGATCACTAGGCTAAGCATTATGAAAAAACTTAAAAGAGCAGTTCTGTCAAAAGGGATACAATTCATGAATCAATTCCCTTTGCCATCTTGTTAGGTATTCTCTTCCCATCTCTGCACCAAACTGAACAAGGACTAGGTTTGCATTCAGAGAGCCTTTCTTGCAGCACTACAGTATAAGACAAAAAAAGGCATTTAAAAGACATCCATGTAAAAAGAGCCATTTACATTAACAGGTTATTAACTCCCTGGTCAAGACCAACATTGGCCATGACTACACTGTGTAAAGAAATTTTCACGTGCATTTTTCTAAGAGTATACATTCATTTGTAACAATTAATATTTGCTCACATTTGCACATTTCCTTTGCAATTTTCAGATCAAGCTAAATGCGATATAATTGGGCAATAGTGCAAAAAATGTGTAATCATCTACTACTTCTGGTTAAGTGGGCATACCTAGTATAAACAAGGCCAGAAATAATCTTTTACAGTAATGCAAAAAAGTGCAAAGGCATCCCCAGTAGTTAAATCTGTCCTTGAATTCTTCTCTCAACAAATTCAAATTTAAGTGGGTACACTATAAAGCCCATGAGTGAAATTATACTGTAGTTAAATTTATATTGTAGTTCTTAAGAAATGCAAAAAAAAAAAAAAAAAATGGTTTACTGTTTTTTCTACTGACTCATACATCATAGTGGATGGAGCCATATGAACTTCCATGATGCAGATCATCATGATGTACTGAGTCACATGGCACTCACATGGATAACTGGCGTGTTTAGAATAGCATTATGACATCAAGCACACGTGGAGTCAGCCTCGAGTCACGACAGCCTCGAGTCTCTCGCGCCGCGTGAGGTGCGACAGCAGCTACTACACTGGGTGTGCTGGCTGATCCACAGATGTTCCTCTCACACTAAAAAAGGCACAGGTAGGACAGCAAAATACTGTTATCCTCAAGCAGCGCCGATTTTAATCCTCTCCCAACGTCTACTTGAGGTACTCCAATCCCTCAGGGTTTTTGTATCTACTGTATTTAAAAGCAAATTTTGTTTCTTGTTTGATGAAATACATATGAATGAGCATGCAGTTGCCTATGTCTGGTTGAATTTAACACGTAGTACAGACAAGCGTACAAGTACACACACACACACACACACACACACACACACACACACACACACACACACACACACACACACACACACACAGATCAACAAATGTGGCAGTGAGTAAAGCATCCAGAATTCATGGGGCTACATGATGACACTTCAAATTTGAGATGTAAACTCTTGTCACAATCTCCTTGGTCTGGGAATTATGGTTCATAAAATGGGCAGTGTGCTTTATGGAAATCTCAGACACTCTCAGCAAATGATGAGGCTTTGGAGAGCAATGAAGGTTAAAAATCTTTTTTTACTGTGTTATAAGACTTACAGTAAAGTAATATTTATGACTTTATGCCCCCCACTGAGAAACAGTCGCAGATCTGATAACAGCATGGGATTACTACCATCACCGTGTGTTCCAGGCCAAGAACTTTGCCTTCAGAGAAAAACGCCCAAATCACGACACCGAGAAACAACCATACCATATCCATACCTCCATATCCAACAACCAATCCATACCTCCGCACATTTGTTTGACTTCTGTCTGCCTCTCCGAACAAGTGCTCAGTTCACGGACAAGCGCCTTGCACACACACACACACACACACACACACACACACACACACACACACACACACACACACACACACACCACACACACACACACACACCACACACACACACACACCTGTGTGGGAGGTATGACAGAATGAACCCAGGTTGCCGTCCCAGGCTAAATCGAAAAAGAAAGTGGCTAACCTGTACCTCCATCTCCTCCTACGCTTTACCACAGAAGTGCCTTACGCAAGCTCATACCACAAAAAAAAGAAGAAAAATACATATATATAGGTTGTGCCATATTTCCTTGTAGGCAGGCAATCAAAAGGAGAAAATCAAATGCAAGGGGGACATGGAGGGACCCTTCATATCCACTCGGAAGTCAGGCGGCCATCAGCCAGCAGCTCCAGTGTGTCTGGGGCTCTCTTCCTCCTGCCGTAAGAACTGAAGATGGGACGGTGTAGTAGGTGAAAGGACAGCTGGGGAGAAATGCTCTCCCACAGGGCAGATGCTCCCCCATGGGGCAGGTTGAGGGCAGGGACTTCTTGGAGCTCTCCTGGGGCACCATGGAATTAAAAGCAAAGTCTAATCAAAGTGTAAAACGAAGTTCTGATCAAACCAATGTCCCGCAACACAACGCACTGACAGAGCACAAACGTAGTCTTACACACACATGCACACACACAGTCACACGTGAATGTCTGCACTGGTGCTCACACATGCATGAGCCATCCTTGGAGAAAGCAACTTTTCTCCACAGTCCCTTGTTTGTCATTCATAATTAATGTAATTCATAAGAAGGAGAGAGAAGCATGCAGGCACTGCACATCACTTTTACAAAGGATTACAAATTAAAAGCCGCCTACTGCACAATGTGATACACAGCTTTTCATTTACTCCTGCAAAAAATAAAAAATAAATAAATACATTCTGCCAACTTACAAAACACATTCAAACTTCACTGTGCACAAACTCCAAATCAAATGTCCATTTCCTTTACTCTGGTTGCTAGCACATTAGTCTGCATTAATCAAATCGAGGAGCTAAGTGTAGTACAGTTGTACCCTGCCTTCTACCTCAGCGAAGATAAATGAGCTCGCGCTTATAGAAGAACAGAAATGTGCCGGCGATGTAAAGCTTGGCGTGATTTAGCCAGACTGCTTCTATTTCACACTGCACTGGCAGCAAAACCCGCAGCGTGATTATTTTGGAAAGACGCCCGCCGAGTCCCGTGTTTCACTTCCAGGGCACTTTTTTTATTGCTGTTATTCGATGTTTATGCCGTCCTAAAATTTGCTGCGTTCATGATGAGTAATGATGAGGCACCTTTGGACGCTAACCCTGCACTGCGAGAAGCATTTGATATTTGCGAGTTCAAAGGCATGCCTTCCGTCCATTGGTCGGTGTTTTCCGTGGAGACAGGCAAAAGCTGAAAATCAGAGTTTGTCTTGAAATACTGGGGATTTGGGGAGGGCAGCATGCATCCAATTATTTCAGCTAAATCGCCACTAAAGCAACAGGGGGAGAGACCGAGAAGAGCAAATGGCAGAGAGATGGTTTTTGAAGCAGAATCATCACTAAGCATCTGTTCACCAACATGACTCCCAACACAAGCGCACACACTAGGATTGTCAAAACAGTTTCAAAAACATCTGCAAAAAAAAAAAAAAAAAAAACAGTCTGCAATCAGTAAGAAGTAGCAAAAAGTTGCAAAGTTGTATCGGCATGATGTTGTTATATCATCTCATTTTAATTACACCCTGAAACTTTTTTAAATTTCACAGCCATTACATAACATGTGAATTCTAGTTCATCCAAAGAGTCACAATTTCCTTGCACCTAGCCAGCCAGAACAAATGAAGTTAGGGGCTGGGAAGTAGACAATGATTTACATGTAGTGTCAACATTACCATGACAGATGATTTCTTTGATAAAAATACATTTGCTGAGTCCCAGTAGTGCAGGTCTAACGATACAGTCAGAACAGGGCGAATGGACTTGCGCATTCCTGCAATAAGAGAGTGCTACGGTCGGGAAGCTGGGTTTTGATTCTGGAGAAACAACCCAGCTTAGTCACAGCAGCCCTGTACCCAGCAAGCCAGCAGAAAACGGGCAGAGCAGGTTTGGAGCGGGCCGTGTCGGGCAGGGCGACGGAGCTGACGCGCTGAGGCGTGGGGCTCTTCAGAGGGGGAGAGACAGGCGTTGCTCTGTGGTGCAAAGGAGTGGAGAGGCCGCGTCAGGAGCCTCATGTCAGCTGCCGTCTCTGACAGCGCCTGCCCGCCCACCCGTGCTTCCAGGAGGAGGAGACGAACCGGCTGAGGGAGACCTGGGGCTAACGCTCTGATCTCCACACTAACACACAGGCTCCACACTAACACACTGCAACCCCCCCCCCCCCCCTCACCAAACTCACAGCCAAACACACTGGTGTCCTCAGAGCTACTACCTCTAAGGCTCTGTTGATCTCTCTCTCTCTCTTTCTTCCCTCAGTGAATTCAAACAGGATCAGAAAACTGTAGGTAATCATCATAATAAAGGGATTATATGCAAATGTATCACCCTAAACCATAATACATTATTATATTTATGCTGACAGTGACAACACATTAGCAACATTTATTACATTACAAGGCGCTAGGTTTGCATTCCAAGTCAACAATGCACTGTGCTCCCTTTCTGACTCTCCCGCGCTAATATCCAGCAAGATTTGCTCCATATTGATCAACAACCTTTGATAGCGACTCTCTTCTATGCCTCTCTCCTTAAAAGGTGCCGCAGATCCAGTGCATACAAGGTGACGAGCTCTCCTAACAGAGTTGTGACCTGTTTTATCTGACAGCATCTTCTCAGAGGACATGCCATTTGTCTTACGGCACTGCGAAACAATAAACAATAAGGCTACTTCAGTATTCAGTGTATCACTGACACTATGTATCTAATGCCTAACCTCCAGTGGATGTCAACTGACTCCAAAGCGAGCTGCTTCTGTACATAAGCCCAACAGCTTGCAATGAATATTCAAACATATTGAATGTACACGCAGCAGGAGTTGTTGTAGTCGAGTATGCGCGAGTTAAGGAATAGTTGTGAGTCTCTGAGAAAAGGTGAAAATGGCAAGACGTTTCTTTGTTGACCTCGGCAGCCCCTTTCCTGATGCATGTGAGAGGGGTAGAGATGGGAAATCTGAATGTGAATTGCTGAAATGAGAAACGAGTCTGAATAGACACTTCTGGGAAGTGTAAGTGATTATGTCTCCCCCCGTGCGCCATGTAAAATATGGCCAGGATATGTGGAGAATCAAGGCAGCACCACTGAAGAAGACCATGGATACCACGTCACTGTTCTTCACAGGGCAAGTTTCAAAGCAGTTCAGATTATCTTGTAAATTGTTGATTACCTGATTAAAACAGCATTGTAATAAAAAAAATATTCCTTGTATAAATTACCTGTCCCATCCACTGAAATCTAAAGTGATTTAATCTCTCACCTGGTAAAAACAGCCCTACCTAGACATATTTTTTCATATTTTTTAGGCAAGTCTAATGTAGGATGGGAAAGCCCCTGGGCGAGGGGAGGATACTTCTGGTTGGAGAAGGTAGTCTTGCTTTTATGCACCACCATTTCCCATAAATGTATAAAATGTAGATTTTTTTATTGCTTAACTTTTCTGTTCTATTGGATCCCCTTGCATCCCATGTCAAACCTGGGAGCAATCTTTGATGTGGAACTAAAGTCTGATAAGCATATCTCCACTGTGACCAAAGGCAGCTTTCTTCACCTCAGAAATGTCTGCATGATTAAACCATTCTTGTCGGTCAATGACCTGGAAAAGGTGACTCATGCATTTGTCTCATCTCATTTGGACTACTGTAGCTCATTGCTTCTTGGGGTTAGCCAATTTTCATTACCCCAGATACAGGCTACAGTCCAAAACGTTGTAGCCCGACTGGTAGGCACTGGTACGAAAAAGCACAATCATATTACGCCAGTCCTAGCGTCCCTACATTGACGTCCAATCCAATTCAGTTCAAACTTTTATTGGGGGCTTTAAAATCACTGAATGGGCTTGTTATATATATCCAGGGTATTTCAGTTGCACCTTCAAGAGCCTTGATATTGTCTGATTAGCTTCTTCTGAGGGCTCCCCAGTCAAAGAAAAAGCTAAACGGTGTCTTGGATCTCTCGGTGACAGTCCTAAGGTTTAGTCTCCCTAATGAATGATCAGACATTTTTCCTCCCTTCCTTTCAAAACTTAAAGGAGAGTCCTTATTTTCCAAGGATTCTTCATATTATGAAACAGCCATTATACTGACACCTAGTGGCCTAAATATTTCAGACATTCTGTACTAAATTTATTTTAAACATGGCCACCTCCATGTGAGGGAACCGCTCCATGGAGCATGAATTGGTTCACTTGAGATCGTCAAAGCAAATCAATTCTTCATCTCATGTGAGCTGCACTACAGAAATAAATGTTAAATTAATAATCAGTTTCATAAATATTTGCTTCCCTTTTGTGCCACAAATGACTTATTGTTCCTTTAAAATGTAATAATGTAATTTGACATTTGAAAATATTCAAAGTTACATGGTATTTGAAGTTATCAGTGTTTTGTAGTGTGTGTATATTTTTATTCTCTTTCATTTCCCCCCCTTTCCTCATCATTTTCTCATATCTAAGTACTTTGGTGTAGCATCTCTTTTTTAAAACAACCTTCAGAAGTACTGACTACAACTTAAAAATATCCTTCTCTATCAGGCAATCAGTGCTATCAGGCAATCAATGACACTCATCACATCAAATGTATTAATCTGTAAACTTTTCCAATGCTAAATGTGGAGTTAAGCTTGACTTTGCCTACTGGCTTCAAATGTACCGTGCTTGGTCTGCTTAGCTGTTACTTGATTGCCTTAAAAACCTTGAAAATATCTAGCAGTTTGATCACATAATCCCATTGTCACATTTTCACTAATGGAGTCTTTCCCATCCCTTTGACGAATATGCTTATGATAATTTGATGTGCCAGTGCATGGATGGCGGAATACAATCCACAAAACCCATTAATTTGAGTCTCATCATCTCACCTGGCCTACATACAGCACAGATGAAACACGACGGCTGCGTGGTGTGAAAGGGAAACAGCAGAGTTACGTTCACTGCTGTGTGACTCCCTGAGCAGAAGAAAGAGGAGAAGAAAGGAATGTGGGAGACATAAGAGAGGGAAAAAGAAAAATGTGTTTGAGGCCTACTGCCACACGAGTCGTTTATCATTGACTTTTGAAGCATTAAAAACTACTGAAAGCATCACTGTCAACATGCTTACCTCAGACCTGGTCCTTGCTTGTCAGAGCTATTTAAACACTGCTTGCTACAAAGATAAGTAGCCCTTTTGAGTTGCCTGGGAGATTATTTTTTTTTCTCCCTCTCTCTCTCTTTCTCTCTTATGCTCTGCTTGTGTGAGGTAGTGAGGACTCTCGGGTTGCAATCACTTCGCATTCTTTTCGGCGATTGATTCCCTGGCATGCACAGAGGAGGAAGCGGGGAAGTTGGGGATGTGACAAGTGCACTGTGGATGTTGTCACCATGACAACAGACATCACTTCACACAGGAGCTGCACTCAGAGTGGATGTGTGGGCTCGAGTGACATGGGGCTGTGGGGGGGGAGGGGGTGGGTAAGGTTCACGCGAGACTGCCAACAAGCCTCATGCCAAACACTCAACCCACCCATGTCATCAGCACAGGGTCTTAATCAATGGGAGGCCACCTACATGTCACAGTGTGCTTTACAGCCCTTTTGAGAAGGCAAACACTTGGCATTGGGGGTGTTAGCACATCGGCCGCTGAGGCAGTGGAGTAATATATATATATATATATATATATATTCTGCAACAACAGTTGGAATAAAAACTCAGATATAAAGAAATTACAGAAACTCAACAATGGTTATGTGTTATAAGCCAAGTATAGCCGATGGCTAAAAGCATTGGCTCACTGCACATAAATAACTTTTATACCAAAAACAGTGTGAAATGTCATTGGCTCTAACACATTTTCATTTACGGGTTAAAGAGAGTTTGGAGTTCACCGGATTTTATCAGCGCAACACCAAAAAATGGTTTTTAAAAGGTGTAGATAGATTCTCGAGGACTTTTCTGACTTATATTGATCTCAGTGGAAGCAATGTCAATTGATCCAAACCAGCATGGTGAGCACTTAACTTTAAAGTACACTAGCACAGAATATTTCATCTACCAAGAACCTACTTCCATCCATCAAGATCAGAGTTTTTTTTTAAGCATTTCTAATAAAGAATTTCAGGCAAAAACTTTCAACACAGAACCTGTTAAGTGTTAGGACACACAAACCTCATGTTCACTCCTTAGAAGCATTCTAATTTCCTACAAATACTCAAAGCTAAAAAAATCTACAGTCAGGAAAAAGCAATTGAACCAATTCAGAGGCTAAAGACCATAATCAGTCTTTATAATGGCTTGGCTTGCTCCTGTAGACCACTCTGTAATGTTCAAACAGGCAAAACAATTTTATTCTTTCTCTCCTTCTCATTACTGTAGGAAATGTGAAGGTCTTGGTCTGAGGGAATTGATGAAGGACTCTGGAGAAGGTGCTCAAAAGCAACAAAGGCCACTTTCGTTCCACTACTTGAATAAATTTGCATAGCTCAGAAGTCACGCATCTGAAGCAACTCATGAAAAGATGCCTGAGAAGTTGGTTTGACTTCAACAGTAACCAGTGGAGGAAAAAGAGAATTGTTAAAAAGTGACAGCAGCTCATAAGAGCTGTAAGATCTAGATCTTCAAATAATGTTACAGAATACAAAATGCATTAACAGTAATTCATCTTAGATATAGTCATAAATGCATCCCAAATTAAGTTCCATTCCATAGACTTCTGTGTAAGTGCTAATGGAATATATTTAACCACAGAATGAACTCATATGATACAAATAATATTTTGTTTTTAAATGTATTAAAATATTCAGGTACTTCTGTGTACACCTTATACACAAAAATACCCATGTGGTATTAATATTTCATGCACAGAAAATGTGCCATGTTGATAAAAGCATGCTCCATGCCACCTCTCTCTCTCTCTCTCTCTCTCTCTCTCTCTCTCTCTCTCTCTCTCTCTCTCTCTCTCTCTATCATTGTCTCATAATTTATTTCTATTCAGAATAGCATTTTAGCATTACTGTTTGTAATATGTATGTTATGTAGTAAAATAGTAGTACTACTAGTAGTAGTAGTAGTAGAGGTAGTAGTAGTGGTAGTATTAGTGTTAGTAGTAGTAGTAGTAATAGTAGCAGTAGTGGTGGTAGTAGTAGTAGTAGTAGTAGTAGTAGTAGTGGTAGTAGTAGTAGTAATAATAGCAGTAGTAGTAGTAGTAATAGTAGTGGTAGTAGTAGTAGTGCAGTAGTAGTAGTAATAGTAGTGGTAGTAGTAGTAGTAGTAGTGCAGTAGTAGTTGTAGTGGAAGTAGTGATAGTAGTGGAATTAGTAGTAGTGTATTAGTAGTAGTAGAAGTAGCAGTAGTTGTAGTAGTAGTGATAGTACTGGGAGTAGTAGAAGTAGGAGTAGTGGTAGTAGTAGCAGCAGTAGTAGTGGTAGTAGCAGTAGAGATAGTAGTGGTGGTAGTAGTAGCAGTAGAAGTGGTAGTGGTAGTACTAGTGATAGTAGTGGTAGTACTAGTGGTAGTAGTGGTAGTAGTAGTAGTGCAGCAGTAGTAGTAGTAGTAATAGTAGTTGTAGCAGTAGTGACAGTACTGTGAGTAGTAGAAGTAGGAGTAGTGGTAGTGGTATTACTAGTGATAGTAGTGGTAGTACTAGTGGTAGTAGTAGTAGTGCAGTAGTAGTAGTAGTAGTAGTAGTAGTAGTAGTAGTAGTAGTAGTAGTAGTAGTAGTGGAAGTAGTGATAGTAGTGGAATTAGTAGTAGTGTATTAGTAGTAGTAGAAGTAGCAGTAGTTGTAGTAGTAGAGACAGTACTGGGAGTAGTAGAAGTATGAGTAGTGGTAGTAGTAGCAGCAGTAGTAGTGGTAGTAGTAGCAGTATAAGTGGTAGTAGTAGCAGCAGTAGTAGTGGTAGTAGTAGCAGTATAAGTGGTAGTTGCAGTAGAAGTGGTAGTAGTGGTAGTAGTGGTAGTAGTAGTAATAGTAGTAGTAGTAGTAGTGGTGGTAGTAGTAGTAGTAGTAGTAGTAGTAATAGTAGCAGTAGTAGTAGTAGTAGTAGTAGTAGTAGTAGTAGTAGTGCAGTAGTAGTAGTAATAGTAGTGGTAGTAGTGGTAGAAGTAGTAGTAGTAGTAGTAGTAGTAGTGGTGGTAGTAGTAGTAGTAGTAGTAGTAGTAGTAGTAGTAATAGTAGCAGTAGTAGTAGTAGTAATAGTGGTAGTAGTAATAGTGCAGTAGTAGTAGTAATAGTAGTGGTGGTAGTAGTAGTAGTAGTAGTAGTAGTAGTAGTAGTAGTAGTAGTAGTGCAGTAGTAGTAGTAGTAGTGGTAGTAGTAGTAGTAATAATAGCAGTAGTAGTAGTAGTAATAGTAGTGGTAGTAGTAGTAGTGCAGTAGTAGTAGTAATAGTAGTGGTAGTAGTAGTAGTAGTAGTGCAGTAGTAGTTGTAGTGGAAGTAGTGATAGTAGTGGAATTAGTAGTAGTGTATTAGTAGTAGTAGAAGTAGCAGTAGTTGTAGTAGTAGTGATAGTACTGGGAGTAGTAGAAGTAGGAGTAGTGGTAGTAGTAGCAGCAGTAGTAGTGGTAGTAGCAGTAGAGATAGTAGTGGTGGTAGTAGTAGCAGTAGAAGTGGTAGTGGTAGTACTAGTGATAGTAGTGGTAGTACTAGTGGTAGTAGTGGTAGTAGTAGTAGTGCAGCAGTAGTAGTAGTAGTAATAGTAGTTGTAGCAGTAGTGACAGTACTGTGAGTAGTAGAAGTAGGAGTAGTGGTAGTGGTATTACTAGTGATAGTAGTGGTAGTACTAGTGGTAGTAGTAGTAGTGCAGTAGTAGTAGTAGTAGTAGTAGTAGTAGTAGTAGTAGTAGTAGTAGTGGAAGTAGTGATAGTAGTGGAATTAGTAGTAGTGTATTAGTAGTAGTAGAAGTAGCAGTAGTTGTAGTAGTAGAGACAGTACTGGGAGTAGTAGAAGTATGAGTAGTGGTAGTAGTAGCAGCAGTAGTAGTGGTAGTAGTAGCAGTATAAGTGGTAGTAGTAGCAGCAGTAGTAGTGGTAGTAGTAGCAGTATAAGTGGTAGTTGCAGTAGAAGTGGTAGTAGTGGTAGTAGTGGTAGTAGTAGTAATAGTAGTAGTAGTAGTAGTGGTGGTAGTAGTAGTAGTAGTAGTAGTAGTAGTAATAGTAGCAGTAGTAGTAGTAGTAGTAGTAGTAGTAGTAGTAGTAGTAGTAGTGCAGTAGTAGTAGTAATAGTAGTGGTAGTAGTGGTAGAAGTAGTAGTAGTAGTAGTAGTAGTGGTGGTAGTAGTAGTAGTAGTAGTAGTAGTAGTAGTAGTAGTAGTAGTAGTAGTAATAGTAGCAGTAGTAGTAGTAGTAATAGTGGTAGTAGTAATAGTGCAGTAGTAGTAGTAATAGTAGTGGTGGTAGTAGTAGTAGTAGTAGTAGTAGTAGTAGTAGTAGTAGTAGTAGTAGTAGTAGTGCAGTAGTAGTAGTAGTAGTGGTAGTAGTAGTAGTAATAATAGCAGTAGTAGTAGTAGTAATAGTAGTGGTAGTAGTAGTAGTGCAGTAGTAGTAGTAATAGTAGTGGTAGTAGTAGTAGTAGTAGTGCAGTAGTAGTTGTAGTGGAAGTAGTGATAGTAGTGGAATTAGTAGTAGTGTATTAGTAGTAGTAGAAGTAGCAGTAGTTGTAGTAGTAGTGATAGTACTGGGAGTAGTAGAAGTAGGAGTAGTGGTAGTAGTAGCAGCAGTAGTAGTGGTAGTAGCAGTAGAGATAGTAGTGGTGGTAGTAGTAGCAGTAGAAGTGGTAGTGGTAGTACTAGTGATAGTAGTGGTAGTACTAGTGGTAGTAGTGGTAGTAGTAGTAGTGCAGCAGTAGTAGTAGTAGTAATAGTAGTTGTAGCAGTAGTGACAGTACTGTGAGTAGTAGAAGTAGGAGTAGTGGTAGTGGTATTACTAGTGATAGTAGTGGTAGTACTAGTGGTAGTAGTAGTAGTGCAGTAGTAGTAGTAGTAGTAGTAGTAGTAGTGGAAGTAGTGATAGTAGTGGAATTAGTAGTAGTGTATTAGTAGTAGTAGAAGTAGCAGTAGTTGTAGTAGTAGAGACAGTACTGGGAGTAGTAGAAGTATGAGTAGTGGTAGTAGTAGCAGCAGTAGTAGTGGTAGTAGTAGCAGTATAAGTGGTAGTAGTAGCAGCAGTAGTAGTGGTAGTAGTAGCAGTATAAGTGGTAGTTGCAGTAGAAGTGGTAGTAGTGGTAGTAGTGGTAGTAGTAGTAATAGTAGTAGTAGTAGTAGTGGTGGTAGTAGTAGTAGTAGTAGTAGTAGTAGTAGTAATAGTAGCAGTAGTAGTAGTAGTAATAGTGGTAGTAGTAATAGTGCAGTAGTAGTAGTAATAGTAGTGGTAGTAGTAGTAGTAGTAGTAGTAGTAGTAGTAGTAGTAGTAGTAGTAGTAGTAGTGCAGTAGTAGTAGTAATAGTAGTGGTAGTAGTACTAGTAGTAGTAGTAGTAGTAGTAGTGCAGTAGTAGTTGTTGTTGTAGTGGTAGTAGTAGTAGTTGTAGTAGTAGTAGCATTTTCCTATTACTCTAGCTATTTTCAGTGTCATAGGATAAATACACGGCAATGTTGGGATACCAGTATATGAACGTCTTGCTCAGAAAATATCAGATATTTTAATCTGATTTTTGCAGGTTCCTGGTTTTGTGGTCCTCACATTCTCATAAGCATCAGCAGATTTTATTAACAGTGTTAAGGTGAGTTTCATAAGCGGACATGGCTGATATATGAAAAGTATGAGCTATGTTTTCACATACCCTTTGGACTACATAAATAATGTGCTTTATTTGTTTTTTCTATATTTGTCTAATTGGCACACAGATTTTGAGATCCACTGCAATAGACCAATCATCTTTTAGAAAGTGTTGGCATTTATTTGTATATTGTGCTTACAGCCACCCAGTAAATGCATGCAGCTGAAATTTCTCTTTCCTCTAGCAAAGAGAGGTGAGGATACATGACATGTCAGACAAGCTTAAATGTCTTGTCACTGAAAGCTTAACTGCAAAATCCATGCAAAAAAAAGATTCACTCACAGAACCACCACTATGCAACCCCTTTGCGAGAAATCAACCTTTTCTGTTTTGTGCCTAGATCACAGTCACACAGTATTTTCTGTGTGTTTCTGTCAGACAGTGTATATATTTCAAATATTAATATAAATGTAGTCAATAAGTCTCCCATGCTCAACTAGCTACTTAGTTATAACATAACTGGTGTATTCCCCACACCTCCCTAGCTTTACTAAGAGTGTTGATAAATATGTCAAATACACTTCTTGACTAGCTTTAAATAAAGGCACTGAATGTCTAATTAAATCATTCAGGCTTTTATTTCTTATCCAATAAAAGCATATTGTGTATTTTGTCATTTTATGGTAGAGTATAACTCAGATTCTGTTCATGGATGTCAGCCAAACACCGCCAACGGCTCACCAATTGTTTCCACACTAAGGAAGAAGTTATCCGTGTTTTCTACTACTACTCATTTTCAACCACAGAGATCTGTCAAAGGCACCAATCTAAAAAGCCCATGCAGGAGCATGATGAGTCTCTTCCTGTGATCCTTGGCGTAACTATGATTGATGGTAGTAATGCACTGAGAACATGTTCCATTCTCCTGTTTCCCATAAAATTCTTAATTCAGTCCCCAATAATTTTCCAAAGTTGCTCTGTTAAAATCTGTTTCTTATTATAGCTCACAGCACGCTTTCCAAAAACGTTCCCATGTGAACCATCTTCAGTCATTATAGAAAATTGACACGTGACGCTCTAGTGGCTGTAAAGTGCATCACAGGTAAACAGAACAGTTCTGCTGCAGTAGACGGATCAATGGGGAAGGATCGATAATATAGATACTGATATATGAGTCTCCGTTTAGTCGATGGATGTCAAAGTAACCAGGGCTAGATAGTTTTTACACAAGACTGTAAAACAGTAACTGAATTTGAAGTTCATAATTATCTAACTGGATGTAAAAGTATCAGGCAAACCCATACAACAATGCAGTTGGGCCATATCTCTTTCTTCCAAAGCTCTTCCTTCATCTTAATCCTTGTCCCAGCAATTTTCAAAAGTTATGCTCATGGCTATGAACAAAACATTTGGAAAAATGGTCTGGAAAAAAATGTCTGACAGTTCTCTATTCAATGACAAAATATATCATGTTAAAAAAATATGATATTGTGTCTCATTCTGTCACTATATAATAGAAGTGTAAGCCTAGTATTTTGTTTCCAGAGCTGCGTTCCAGGACTGGAACTGAAGGTTCTCAGTAGAAAGAGATCTAATAGGAGCCACATTAGGCCCACTGCAGGGTTCACACCTGTGGCCTGTGATGTTCATTGGCAAAGCGCCTGCACCGGTTACCTGGCTCAGTACGGGTAGCCAGAGTATTGGCCCTATCTAGTGAGGTTACAGACTGCAATTTTAATGTCCATTTGTACATGGTGACAGCATTGACTAAACCAGTTAAATTACAGAATTATAATGTCACACAAATGTCACACAAAAATTTACATTTGTCACTGGCACTCAGGTGTTTAATCCAAAGTGTGAATGTTACTAACTAACAGAAAATAAGCCTTCTTGCATTATAGCATTAAGACATTCTGATGACAGAAATATATTCACATATTCACAACAAGAACATCTTTTTATTTTGAGCAGTAAGTATAAATAGTATGTAATGTTGCAACTTTTCGTAACACACACAGACATACACAAAAAAAATCAGCATCCAGAGTGAAATCTGTAAAAATCGAATGGGGAAAATGGAGTTAACTGAACATAACTGCTATAAAATTATTATTGTTTTGTTGGTGTTGTTTGTTTGTTTGTTTGTTTGTTTTGTAATGCTGAAAATTTATTTTAAATTGGCCAAGCACACTTTTCTGTTAATTTTAGAAGAGCTATCTTGTAATTTAGATTAGTACTCACTTATGGCTCCCCAAATGCCTTTTGAGGTCAGATTAGCTCTGCCTAAATATATCCAAAAATATATATATTGAAATATACCCAGCATAGGTTCAGCATAACTGGTTCAGATGTATTGTTTTAAAGTTCAGTGAACCCTGCTTACAATGCAAACCAAGAATCCATATAGATCAGGTTTACATGGGGTTAACCCATGACAGTATTAGATTTCTGCATTGTGCATGCTACATTTATAGTCAAATAATTTGGTTGGTTAATGGTAGTAAGAAATTCAATTGCCAAGAAGAAGGAAGAGACCATCTTACCATAAAGTTTATGAGGGATATGGATTATTTTTATTTTTCAAAGAATTAGTTTTACTACACCAAACCAAACCTGCATACACCTGGTCGTTCTGACTTCTAAGTGCTAAAGAAAGTTTTTGCAGTTTGCTAAAAACTGAGATGTGATGTAGTGTACAATTGGGGAGCATGTGGTCTAAACCAGACAGGGAGAACAAGTTGTCTGCTACTGCTAAATGCTTGCTTGCTGGATTGAATAAACAGTAGCTAACTTTGAATTTCAGTCACTATTTCCCAACTTTACCAGGGTTCTTTGAGCATCCCTGTTTTTGAGTTCTACAATGTGTTTACATTTAGAGAAAAGTCACTCTTATTTTCCATTAACTTCCAATCAGAAGCATGCAGAGTGCATAAATGGTCATTTAAACTCACCCTGATGTTTTTGCTTCTTTATGTGCATGTCACTGTTGGATGCTACATTGCTAATTGGATGGAACATGGAACTTTGGAAGTTTGGATTGGTTGGAATATGGAATCTTTGAAACTTCTAATTGTATGCTCCAATGGACAGCCATGCACACAGTTTTACACCCTTAAAATAAAGAAATGAAATTGGTATAATAACCGATTGAAAATTTGCATCCTAAATTTCACACTAGTGCTGAACTAATTATTACTCTTTGCATGAGACGTTTTGTTTTACAAGCTGAAAGTATCAGATGCAGACAGCTTCTAAATTCACAGGTTTCACTAGTAACTATTCTGCAGATGTTTGTTAGCAATTAATATCTAATCAAGGTATGTTTTAACATGGAATATATTTGAGGGGTTTCAAATCATGTTTGATGACCACAGTTATTGAAATTCATGTTACTGTAGCACAATATATAGGTCAAACCCACATGCCTCCAATGGCTAGCTCAACAAATTTCAAGAACAGGCCATACTTATTTATAGGTATATCAATCATGGGCTTTCCGTCCGCAGCAAGTTATAATGGAGTCATATTATATTGTAGTGGCAGACCACATACCCTTAGTCACTTTCAGATCCATTTAAATTTAGATGTCTTGACTAACATTCATTTGCAGTTTCGTACTGACCAATATGTTTGGATACTATCAGACTATTTATATCATCACTGTCTGTTATACTCCCCATGCAGACCAATTAGACAAAACTAATTGTTCACGCAAAATATTATAAACACTGCAATAATTGCAATCATGACTACTAAAACTAACCAATTAGTGCCATGTTGGTCTAGCATACATATTCAGTCTGCGTCGTTCTGTTAAAAAATATTTATTTATTCAAAGCACAACTCATGCTGATATAATCCATTTGTGCGTCTGCTTGATCTTTGTTCTCTCTCATGGTTCACCACAACCTGTGCTATTCCAGAGAAGCAAACTGTGCTGCACTGCATTTCAATGGAGACAGAAACGCTGCTGCTCTTACCAAGACCGTTTCTAAGCATGACCCACAGACCCTCCGTGCTTCTCACCTGCTACCCAGAGCAACAAGAGCTCTCAGATGTATTCCCTTCTGACACTTGCACGTTATGATTCATAGCCATGCAACGTTCAGCCTTTGACTGAAGGTGGATTTACACTTCCAAAAACGCCACTAGTTGCGTTCTGTGATGCGGACTGGCGAGAAGGGACCACTACTTAAGAAATGTTGTAGCATGCATATCCACTGAATAGGCTATATTCCCATTTCAAAGGAGCTCACCATTAACATGAATTCCATGTTGGGGGAAAAAAATTGCCATGAAACACTGGTTGATTCTTACAGTCAGTAATGAGGAAACACCCACTCACTCATGGGCTGCATTGACAAAATGATATAGGCTAACCAGCAGCCAATAAAACATACATTGACGTTATCGATCATTGAGAATGTCATCAATAGTGGCAGCTTCCTGTTTTCTCCTGCCCTGTGACCTATGATTTCGCTCTTGAAAACAAAATCGAACCAGAAGTGTTCAGTAAAACGAATCCTATGATACATTATAAACAAAGGGAAGACATCAATGTACGAATAATTGACAAGATTTCTTTATCACAAGGTCACGATCGTGTCGATTGGCGTTGTAGCTCTCGTTGACTTACCATACACTCCCTGGCTGCAAACGCCGTCCAGTATTAGCGTGACGAGTCCCAAAATAGTGATAATCCCGTCCATCCTTACGTGGTTCTCAACATATCGGGTTCGGGGGGCCAGAAGTCCGTCCTAGGTTCGGGGAGGTGTGAAAGGCAGAGCAGCGCCGATTATGCACCGATTACGGTGAGACGCGTTTAAAGGACGCAAACGCGCCTTTCGTGCAAAATCAAGTCAAAAAAATCACCCAGACGTCGCAAATTGTACCTTAATGTACCCTCACATTAACGTTTGTGCCATGTAGCGGCGAAACAACGGTCACCCGGCACGTCTGTGAAGACAGTTGTCCGAGTAGTTCACGGGGACGCGAGTAACTGACAGTAAAATGTTTTAAGAGACAGACGCGTTCGTGGCGGCTCTACGGACGCACAATCGCACACGGGCTTTTAATTGCGGTAATGACGTGTTGTTGGTCAGTTTTAAACATCTGCCACCGGCTTAATCCCATCGAAATGGAGCGGCTGTCGTTTCTGGCTGTGTCCACCTGAAGCTCGACCACTCGGGGAAGGACAGCAGCGGTGAAGTTGTACCAAAAGATGGATGATGCGGTTCCTCACGCTCGCATCACGGCCACATCCCGAGTTTCCTCCGCTGAGAACGACAGAAACGGGTTCGTCCATGAGAAACGAGCATGCACTTGCTTCCAACGATTCCACCAAGACCCAGATAATCACAAAACTATAAGTGTGGGAGCTGGACAAAACATAAGTCTTTAGTTCTTTGCGTGGCACCGTCCGGTTCTTTTGCAACACAACCGGTCACCGGTTGCAGATTGACAATCCGTGTCGTTGCGCAATACGCGCTGTGGGGATGGAGAGGAACCGCAACCGGTCTCTCACTACGTGGAGGAGTGCGTGACTTCCAGCTCTCATCTGTATGGAAGACTACACACGGCGTAGAGGAAGCGGCGTGAAGCGCAGCTGGTCCGCTGAGAGGAATTATACCAACATATCGACATAAAACCTACTCAATTCGCTATAGTCTTCAACTATCCCCCGTGACCTGAGGCGATATCGCCTCCGTCGCAAACCCACAAAGTGAAAGAAACGTTGAAATAACGAAACATGTTAACGGGCTTCGTGTTTACCCTTTCTCCGTCCACTAAAATATCTGAGAGACTGGGCTTTATTGATTTGAACAGGCATGTGAACGTACAACAACAGTTAAAATACATTTTAATGATAATAATTTAAAAAATCGAAGCTCGATTTTTTTTCAATACTTTTCTTGACAGTTTAAAATAGTTGGAAAGCTTATGAGAAGTTTGACATAAACGATCCCATGAATCGCCATGAACTTGCCTCAAAGTTGGATATGTTCTTTACGGAACTTTCAGAACAATGTAAACCAAAGAATGTTTTAGGCCTACATTTTGTTCGAGATGTAATTATGCTTCTCAGATTGTCAGTAAAATAATATTCAGAAAAGTGAATAAGCAATTTGTGAACTAGTCAGTAAAACAACGCCCCCTACTGACGATTGTGCGATTTCATATGCGAGACTTGTGTCAAGTTGGAGAAGTAGTAAGGTTTGACAATAACTGATATGTATGGTTATTTTTCTTAATAACATGCTTTTACAAAAATATCAATAATAATATTAATAATAGTGAAGTTTTAATAAAGATCAAGGTTTTTTGCAGTATCTCTCTCTCTCTCTCTCTCTCTCTCTCTCTCTCTCTCTCTCTCTCTCTCTCTCTCTCTCTCTCTCTCTCTCTCTCTTCCCCTCTCACTGTATTCACAACACATGGCACAGTTAGTAAATATGAACATGTGTGTACATGTGTGTGCCAGTGTGCCTGTTTGAAAGTTAAACTCCCATCTGTCTGTTGCCGATCATTTGCTCTTTGCCTGTTCTTTACAGTGATCTATCCCATATAGACAGAAGCAGCTCTGCATGCGGGAGGATCAGAGTTAAGGCTCCATCTGTCTAACCCAGATTATCGTCTCCTTGAGTTTTCTCTTGTGGTCCTCACCATCAGCGAAGGCATTAAATATACCTGCCATGCACATGTCTGTTCCGCTAATTTAAACTGTGCACTTCAGCCATTAAATTGAGCAAATATATAGATAGATCTGTGGGAGATGGTTATGAACATATGAATGGACAAGTGTTGGAAGGGAGGAGGAGGGTTGGTGTGCTGCATATTATAACATGCTGTATATACATAAGACCTTAATTGTGATCAGACACATTAATTGATAATAGTAATTAAATCGCTGTTTCTTGCTTGTGAACCAATGTGCCTAATTCTATGGAGGATTTCCTGTGGAGTGTCCATGGCTACTAAATAGAGTACTAAATATTTATTTGGCCCTCTTTTGATGATATGATGTACACTTCATGGTGCTCTGTTTCTTTTGTAAACACCACTGCGCAAATGTGGCGTTTGAGGGGAACGATTGCGCTGAACTCCTCATTGTTCATCCTCTCCGGGGATTTGGTACGACTGGAATGACACCGCTTCAGTGGACAGGACTCAAAGCACTTTGATAGTTCCGACCTCCCGCAATTACCTTTTCCTCCTCAGACCGACTGTGGTGTGGAATGTGTATTTTTTGGGGTTCTTTTATTTTTTTTATTGCATGTCCCTGAGTATGGAAAGTGCTGGGAAAAGCTATGTTTGAATGTTTTACATATTCAAACAATTACAGGCCATTTGTAATGAGCACACTGGACAAACATAATTGGTCCCTGCCATCAGGAGGACAGTCTTGTGCATTCACCAGACATTTTACTGATGTCTACTCAAGTGGACTTATACTGACATCTGATCATGCACACACACACATGTATGGACAGATGTATGGTGTATGGATTTCATTACAGTATTACAGTGCAATGCAATGGTCATTTTTCATGTTCTTCTGTACTTTATATATATATATATATATATATTATATATATATATATATATATATATATATATATATATATATATTATATATATATATATATATATAATAAACATATGTGATACTGTACAGCTTTTTGGATTGTAGACACATAATCCAGTGCTGCTGAGGTGCTGCCATTTGTCAGTGTTGTTACTTCATTACTTCAAAAAATAAATTAATATTAATAAACGTGCTGTCACTGAAAATATAATACCTTGCCACTAATACCTTTGGGTTTTTCTTCCTCTGGAGCTTTAAAGCTGGATTTCCAAAATTTGGTAATAAAAGTTGGTAATAAAGAAGTGTTATGCAAATCAAAATTAATTTAATTAAAATAAATATGCTGTGCTCACTTGATATCGACATGTTAGAAGACATTGCGCTTTCACAGTTCATCAGGTCCTACATGGTGAAAAAAGCAAGATAAAATAACATGCACCCAACAATATTCAACAGGGCTCAGGATGGTATAAAATAAAGACCTGGTGAAGTTTGGAAATGTCTCTCCGTTCACTCAGATCTTTCCATTTCCCAGTGGAGGCTCTTTAACAAATCCTAAATTCATGCCCAGGGCTCCTCTAGAAATATTCTAATGTTACTGAGGTGAAAATAGGCACAGCACTATATCACAGTGAAAGGATATGGCTCGTGGCTGCGAATACGACAGCTAAAGAAAAGTAGCCGGTTGGGGAAATATGACTTGAGCAAGTTATAATCTGTTCCATGAAGAAACTGTAAATGAACCAGTGAACCGTGGAATGAGGTGATAGATTTTAATCATGGTAAAGGTTCCTGGGAGATTTTCGCTAGACTTATGGTAAAGCTACAAAACAATTAATGGCCACAATTTTGTCATGTGACTCTTATAAGAAATATCTACTATACCATATATTATCCTGGAGGTGAGTATGAGGACAGTCATCTTATCACAAGCAGAATGAGACCTCTTCGTCTTCCTGCCCTTGTACAAACCACACAGCAAAAGACTGCAGTAGCTAGACAAGGCATATCCTAGGTCTGCCATTTAGTTGCTGCGTTGCCATTTGTTGTTTGCAGAAATGGACAGTACTGGTAGGCACATATTTGCACAAATTATGAAACAAATAGCTACCATTTGGGTAAACCAGTACAGATAAATATAATTGATCCTGCTGAGAATTCATCTGAATTTATGTCACTGTAGTAGAGTTTTTTAGAGTTGGCAGGAAAGATGGGCTTTGCTCATTAGGGAGTAGATCAGCATGAACTAAATGTCCCTGTTTCAGTATTCACTACTTACATTACAGTGCATTTGCTTACAATCCAGCCAAATCCCATTCCTGATATTTACTGTTTGTACCTCCACAGATGTTTGAGACTGATGTAAGATACAGTGGTTATATAAATGTATAATGGCCATATCTTTAAAAACTGCTTGAATCAGATTAATTTGCACTGTGATCATTTGCTCTTTTGCTGGAGATGTTTAGTATGATTATGAGTGTGAATGAGCTTGCGTAACTGAGATGTTTTAAAGAAACCCGCAGCGATAACAGAATTCACTGAATGCAATACTCTAGAAGAAACAATTCTCTTCATACATACAGCTACACAAAAACTGTTACATGTTTAACCCAGAACTTTGCATAAGTGTGTTTTGTATTCATAAGAGGTACGTATTGCATTTGAGCTGAAGGTGATTGTTTTGTCAGTATTGTCTCTCGAGATTTAAATTCATTGTAGGATATGTTCTACACAAAGAATCACAGATCATAATTGGCTGGGATGTTTTCACCACATTTGAAACATGATAAAATCCTGGGGGGCTAAATGGAATAATTTTTCAGTACAACACTTTTCTGGAACTTTAGGTTGCAATTTTACAATACAGGGAATTGTTGATTAATTCTGATTATATTTAGATGATATTTGAGTTATTGTTGTTTATGGATAGTGTTCCATCAGTTTCATGTAGTTCTCTTTTTAATGAGACTATTTTGATACTTATTGCAACTCTGCCTGCAGGTAACTGGTTTGACGTGGTTTTAACAATTACATGAAAACACGTTTTTTCTGTTAAACTGTTCAATTTTAGCCTTTGGTAAAACAAAACCGATCTTACTTATAAATCCAAATATAGTGCATCTTTTTGTCACATGTTTTAATCACTCCTACTTTATGTTTTATGATCAATGTGCAGTCTGTAACTCAGGAGCAGACGTTTGCAAGTCTGTCCTTTAATTGTCAGTTAAAACTCTTATAAATGTGATGAATGATCATTAGTTAGGTTATTGCAAAAATGTATGAAGTTGCTATTCATGTCAAATGTCTAAAACTCATTTTATTGTATGTGGAGAACTAAAAACAAGTTCTTGTTATTTTCTATTTCTTCAAATGAGATTTACATAAATATAATTTTTTTAGTTTTAGAAAGCAGAAATACAATAGCAATCATGCACTTGGCCAAGGAACTTCTTCATGTCAGTGTAATTTATCAACTATCAGACTGAATCATACCTATATTTAATGACTGAACATACGCCTCAGGTTTGCATGTTGTGTGAAAGGACTTGATTACTGTGTGTAAAAGAACACAATGGTTGTTTTGCACATAATGAGTAAAGGAGCAGTTTTGATACTGAGTGTCCCTGGGTTAAGCTGAGCACAGAGATCTGTAAGAGCAGACCGGCTCATCACGGTTCAGGCTTTGATGTTTAGCACTGCTGCAAGGTCTGTCCAAAAAATGCTGAACAAGTCTCCCCTCAACAAAACACAGGCTCTGCAATCTGCCTTTATCACACTGTTCAAGGTGTAGTTACATTTTTAAGCCACTCTGGTTTAAAAGCCATTCTGGTTTCTATGATCCAAAAGGACACTTTCTCTCTCCCCTTTTCCATAGAAGTTGTGATGCTGACATGTATTTTCTTATCCCTAATAGGCTGTAGAGTGGATCCAATTTATCTAATGATTGATTATAATTCCTTTTTTTCCTCACAGTAGGCGTATTTCATTGATGTAAGCCTAAATGTACATTCCAGCAATCACGTTCATATGTGTTTCCTTTTCTGCCTCATAGTGCGGTAATTCTATTAATGTGTGGATTAAGTAGAATCAATTTACTTTTAGCCTCATTCTTCTGTTCAAGAAAGTTTGTTATGAAACAACTGCATGCTAAGATACAGCAGAATTAAACAAGTACTTTATATCTAGGACAGATTATGATTTGGGAAGGTGATGCCAGTGTCCAAAGAAATCTGATTGCCAGGAACTGATATTGTAAGTGATTTTGTTGAAAAATGTAGGTGTTGGTATTAAGTAGCAAAATGTGAATAATTTTCTAGAGAGAGTGAACAATGATTTTTAATCATGTTCAAAAAACGAAGACCCACGTGTAAACAGTCCAATGTGATATTATTCAGTTTAGGCATTTCAAAGGGCAAATTTGCATGGAAAAAAATATAAATTTACATATCATTTGGTTTTAAAAACACCCTGATTATCCAAAAAATTAGATCAGTTATCATTTTGTAAATCCACCCGTTGACATGGTTTGTACTTTAGGATTTTTAAGGCACAGTAAACGGCATTAGCATTGAAGCAAAAGCATTTAGCCCTGCCTGAGCATGGCTGAGATGTTGAACACTGAGTGCTTAGTCATGGCAATATGCACCATAGCTCAAGGGGCTATGTTACTGAACCTAACTGTACATTTTACATTCAAGCAATCCCATTGAGGTTACTCTTGCACCTGATCTCATGCAAATGCAATCTTTTAAATTGGGTATAGTCCATCTTTTTACATTTATGTGGCAACCCTTCTCTGATGTCATAAGCTTACAGGCATACACATGCCCAGGAACTCATTAAGGGCTGATATGAATGCTCTATTGTAACAAATACCGCAAATGCATTTGGAGATGTAATCATTACTGCTTGAACACATTTGTTTATTCCTGCATTCTCAAGGAAGGGAATATCTGATATAATGACTATGTGCTTTGGGCATGGAAAGAGTTTAGCATAATGCTCTTATTGGACTTCATATACAGTATTTTTGTCTACGCATAGAACAGGGCAAGAGATGCAATATGGCTGATGCACATGTAAAGATGAGCTTTATCTAGATTTGTATAGCAATATTATAATTGCACAAATACACTAAACATCGGTAGTGTTAATAAGTATACACTACATTTTCCACATTCTTTTTCACGCAACAATCTTCACACAACAGTATATTAAAGTTTAAAGATATAAAACATCTCTTATTATGTTGAGTATTGTACAACTTCTAGTGCTATGAAGAGCGTACGGCCTGTTTATATGCAGTGCAGACAAAGAGGCAGTCTGGAAAATTCTGCATCTTTAAATGAATGCAGAATGAACTACATCTATAAATAAATCTTACCATTAGTTCCACATTGATTTGCTATTTTGAAAAAAAAAATAACATTATTTATTAATGAACTCTGTGTTTTCTATTCTTTTATTTTCTGTTGCCCAGATTGCTTAGTCTTTTATCTGAGTTACCTTTCACCATTCAGGAAATTGTGAATCAGAAGATGAATGCATGCTAGCCTATATTAAAAACCTGCTAGAAATTATAGGTATGAGTTGTAATATATCTTACACCTTTAACAAGTCTGATACCAAATGAATCCCACAGTGTGAACTGCACATATCACAAGAATGCAAACCTTTATGCAAAGCATAAAAAATATACTCTATGTCCCTGTGAGAAAAAAGCGACTGCCGTTATTTTTTATTTTTTATCTTTAGAATGTATTCTTTTTATCACAGGGTTTCTATGCTTTGTTGTATTTTTTTATCCTACTGTTTTCATATTTTATTTACAAGCAGATTGTTTTTAATAACAGATATGTTTTTAGTAATCAGTAGAACACTGCTTTTTGAAACATTGTTTGCCTGAAGCATGGTCTGTCTATCTGTTTATCCCTAACCCATGTTTTTTTCAGAGAGTAATGAGGCTGAGGAGACATTACATGCATCATGCGTTTTCCAGATGTTATTCCTTCCAAACTAATGATTTCATAATATGCTGTAACAATGTATTTACCTTCAAGAAAACGTAAGCGACTTTCCTCAGCCTGTGGAGAGTAAGTGTGATTCTGACTGACTGTTGACTTTTTCTCTTGAAAGTCTGATCACATATTGATCATGAGATATGGAATGAGCAATGATGTGGCAAACCAAATTCTTTGATTGCATTTTTTTTATTTTAAATCCTTGACCCAGTTTTGTAACCCATTGTAGCAGAACAAACAACAGGTAAGATGAGAATATGAATGCACTCTGTTCTGAAGGTGTGCAGAATGCATCTTCTCACTCTTTCCTCACTAGTAATATTGGTTTAAGAGGCCACATGCCAATCAAAGGTACCATTGTAGATATATTTTCTGTTCCCACTGTGTTGCAAGCCCGTAATCCTTCACCTTAAGACCAATCAAGTAAAACATAGAAGCGTAATGTAAAAATAATGTAACATGGTAACTGCATTCTAAAAACTAATAGAGAAAATGACAAAGGTGCTTCTGAAATTAGAAGTAGCTTTCTGTGGGTGTACAGAAGAAGGGATCAGTGTCAGGGGGGCTTTGAAAGGTTTTCAGCACGAGCACTGCTGCTGGGTAAGTGCTTCTGTGTTGCTGGAAGAGAAAGGAGGGTGATAGGACTACCTGCTCACATTATCTCCCGTATCGATCTCTCTACTTCTGCTGTCTTCCAAAAGTGAGCGCACAGGCATATAATCCAGTTTACAACTTATCAGATGATCCCAGGATCACACCAGCCACCATGCTCCTTGTTTTGTTAATGGTCTTTGCTTTGTCCAAAAAGCTTTTGATCTAGTTACTTACACTCTGTGGCCACCAGACAGTGTTTTAACTTCTGCTTTAATATTGTATCCACGTAAGAAAGTACACATTCACTCCAATCAGATATTATCTTTGAGCAAGAGAGTTTTGTTCAGAAAAGAAAACATGCACTTCAAACAGCCTTTGCACTGATGTATTATTCATTGTTGATCAGATTTGATAAGCTTCTAAGTGTTTTAAAAGTAAACTGTTTTTAATGATAGCTTGATTGCCTTTGTTCACTTCCAGAACTTTAATTCCCATTTAATATTCAGGGTCACATTAGCATTAATTTTCCACTGTGCATGTGCCATATTCTGACTGGTGTTCTCATCAGATGGGATTATAAGGGAGAGCTTGCAGAGCAGTGGAGAACAGAAAGAGGTAGTTTAGATCATCAAAGAGAGAGAACAGAGAGGAAGAGAGGCGAGACGTAAATGAGACGGAGAAAGAACGTGAGGGAGAGAATGAGAGAGAGAGAGTCAGCTCAGTTTCTTCTTTATAAAAAATGTTGTCCATCGTTTTTGACACAGCAAGAATGTGATGTATAGTGTTAACAAAGACCCTTCCAGTACAGATGCTTTGACTACACAAGCCAAAGAGAAGTGAATGTTCTTCTTTCTTCTTCTTTTAATTATACAGTGTGCCTGCTCTTCTCCTCTCATTATAAAGAGTTATTTGTGAAACACTAATGTGAGGAAGTAAGCCAAAATAATCCATAGTGCTACTCCATCCTTCACTTGTATTAGCTAAAAGCTCAGTCTATATGTAATCTGCCTTTTACAAATAATCCTGCTGCTCCATTGGTAGCTATAACCATGGCAACAAGTACATGTTCTTACAACAGGTATCACAGGAAATTCAGATACTGTCAAAGGCTTTACTAAGCATAGCAGACTATATGAATCTTTGCCAATGGTACTGCCATTCAATTAATATGCATGCATGGGCGGTCTTTGTCGTGCATCTGAAATATTACCATGTTAAGTTGGCTGAAAATTATTATTGCATGCCAAACAGATCAAAAGCAAATTTTTGTCATTGTACTCCAGTCATGTCAAGTAAATACCATATATAAATGATACAGAGATGGGTCATCTTCAAGCAACAGGACTAGCCCACTTTATATATGTCCCTCATGTCATTAAATAATGTGATGATCATGTCATTCTCCTGGTAAATTAATATATGTGAATGCATGCAACAATACATTCTGCACACAGAAGCCTATTCAACAAACAAATGCTGTGTTTCTTTTGTATAAATAATCAATCAATAGTTTTTTTTCTTGAAAAGATGTGCAGACTGTGGTCATGACAACAGGAACATATCAGTGAAAGAACATATAGCCATGCATTATCTGAATCCCACATCTTTGACTCATAGTCTGTAATGCATTAAGTTCCACTGCTATAAGATAAGATATGGACACAAACATTTCCTCTTTCCAGAAATGAACAACTGTTTATGACAATATGAGAAGGCTGAAGGCAGCATATGGCGTCAGGTGTCGATTCATCGCTAGAGTTGTTGTTGTGTATAGTTCAGCAATGAAAGTCACACAGTAACACAGGTATGATGCAGACTTTCAACTCTTGAGTTCCGTTCAACAAAAAGTTTGATCCATGTAAAAGACCACAATACGGCAGTCAGACCACAGTAGAAGGCAGCCACTATAGGGACAGCTATGGTAATCTTGTGTCCAGATGAGCTCTGTCACTGATCTATCTGGTATAGGCCTGATAAAGAGACTCAATTACAGACTCATTAAGCAGAATACTTCGGTGCTTTTTCACTAATTGCCATGCAGCTGCTTTCTGTGTAGTTGCATATCGTCATATCCTGTGTAGTTGTCATCCTGCCTTGCTTTGACAAGTCACATTTTGTTCCTTAGTCTCATTTGGCTGAAGGACGGTGGGTGCATGAAACATGTTTAGATTGAAATATAAAAAGTGATTATTTTAATGCAAATGTCAATTTGTTATGAGAGATGATGTTTCTTCTCATAGTTTACCTCCTACCTCTTACACACACACACACACACACACACACACATATATACACACACAAATTGCCTCTTAGAAAAGCCTCAGAGAGCCAGTTCAATAATGCATTCACCAGCCCATTTCTCTATTTCACTTTGATGAGCAGACCCATTAATAATGTAGAAATCATGTGAATGTGTGAGAATTGTGTGAAGGTGTGTAGAATGCAGAAGTGAGTGTGTTTGTGTGTGTCTATGTTCACGCATGTGTGCTTAAGAGAGATTGCCAGAAAAGGTAAATGTAAACTGCATCTGCATGTATATACTAGCAGTTTGTCTGTGATTACCTCTAGACTTTCTCACCAGCAGACTGCAAACAATCATCACATGGGTAAGTATTCCTCTGCTCCCCCATAATTTTGAACACAATAGCACCAAAGGGCTGTGTGCTGAACCTTCTCCTTGGAGAATCTCCTTGTTCTCAACTCAAAGGAAACAAAAGAATTCATCTTGGACTTCAGCAGACTGAAACACAATGGTCACCGTCCCATTGACACCAACAGTGAGAGATTGAAGGCATTTCAGAGTTTCATATTCATCGGAGTCAACAGCAGCCAAGACCTGTCATGGTATATCAACATAACAGCAAAAGCCAAGCAAGGTCTTCAGAGACTTCACTTCCTGAGCAGCCTACACAAAGCGCTGCTCCCACAACAGCTGCTGGTCAACTTATAAAGGTGCATCGTTGTTGAGTCTGCCACAGACTTCATTCCAACATGGTACTCTGGCTGTAGCTCTGAGAACTGAAAGGCCCTCTGGCACATCATTAAAATGGCATAGAGGATCATCAACCCACAGCTTCTAATACTAGAAGATATCTACCTGAACCTGCTGCAACTGGGAAGCCATTAACATCTACAAAGACCAAACCTACCACATCATCTTCACCCCTGTGCTGTCTGTCAAGCACCACGGGACCCTGTTTGTCACATGGTCTCGCGGAAGAACAGCTTTTACCTCAGTGCTGTCGTGATTCTCATTCACTCCTTTACAGCAGCATCACCACTGTAACATTCCTCCACCTCACCACATCTGCACATCGACACGTTGATCTATGTGCAATCCATTTCTAATGGCACCGGCTGCATTATTTCCATTTTATCTCTTTATATTTAGATTTATTTTTTATTCACTGCGTTATTATTTATTTTAGCACTCCTGCCCTCAAGCACAAGAGCTAATTTATTCTACCACCCTTCGAGTGCAATCATTCATTGTGTGGAATATCCCTCAACATTGCTCTTTATATTGGTCAATCTATTTTCTTTATTATTTTATTTTGTATATATTCACTTAGTTACATTTTAATTATTTTCTATTTTTATATTACAGTCTATAACTTCATTTATGCTTTTAAACTTTTTAAGTTTTACCCTTAGGTATCTACAATTAGGTATCTACAAGCTTTATCAAAACTTGTTTCTGTCCAATGAACTCAAAATAACAGTAGATTGGATTTCACATCATGCGGAAAATGCTATAACTGTGCAGATTGGGTCTACAATGTTGCAGCGCTTAAAGAATATTTTAAGTATCAAATTATTACTTCATTGTTGCATATTCATAAGGACTTCTCTTGTTATCAGACCTACCCATGAAATCATACCAGGCATAAAACAAAAACGAATTTAGTGATAATTGAAGAAAAGCACTGCTACCTGATATTAGTGGCAGGCACAATATTGCTATTTCATTACCTCACCCATGGCCACCTTTTTGTGATATGAGTATTTGTGTTTCCAAAGGCTCAATGTCTTCTATAAAAGCAAAACGTGAAAGCTATAAAGATATACTTCCAGAGAAGCCCTGAGGTGATATAAGACAATGCCAGTTCTTTTGAGTCAACTGCATATGCATATTCAGACTTCACACAACATAATGCAGCATTCCTGTGGTGCCACTGTTTCGCAGAACTTGAGTAAAAAATCAGCCTCCTTCAGCTGCCAAAGACATGTGAAAACAAATCATGGAGACGTCACTTTCCTCTAATCTCCTGCGTTGATTCTTCTCACTTAAATTTTGCACAGTAACCGAATAGGCTCTCAACCTCACTTTGACGAAGATGAATCAGACCATAAAACTAGCGTCTTAATAACTGAACTCACCCATTTCTGTTTCTAGGGGATTGTTATACCAAATACAGGCTATATGGCAGAGCTTGACGAGATGTTGATGATGTACAGTAGGTATCTGATGTACAAGCAATATTAATTCATCCTTGTTTATTTTCTACTCTAGACATCCTCCATGCTCACTTTTAAAACTCCAAAGTCATCCTTATTCCCCCCTGCTTCCAAATGGACTTCATGTCTGTACTGTAAACTACCCTGTCAGTTCCCCCGTGAGTTCTCCATCAAACCTCCACTGGCTTGCCTGAGCAAAACAGCTGATGCTGGCCAATTAAAGTGCAAAAGAGTTGATCGGTGGAAGGTATGTGCTGCTCCATGGGATGAACGGGGCATAATGACCTCACGGCGTAATGACGTTGGTGCTAGCAGCCGATTGGCTGTCATTCACTGCTTGCTCCAGGGAATGGCTAATTGCACCTCTTGCACTTCTGTGTTCCCCCATTGTGTGATGGAATGCCAATGTAGTGCGGGGCTCACTTAGCTGATCAATGATGGGGGTTGCTAAACAGAGTGCTGCTGTAATCTCAAGGCCTTTCCCACACCTCTCCATCTTACAATGGACACCTATGGAGTCACTTCCTCTCATGACTCAAAGGATGTCACACCATGCACAATGATGGACACAAAATAGATTCTTAAATGTATGTTTTTGAGTCCAAATCCATAATTGAATATTCTAATACTACTTAACTTTTTTTTAGGGGTTTTAGAGCTGTTTTAAAAGCTGTTGTTACACTTGAGCTTTCAAGGACCACCCCCCCCTCCCAAACTGTGGTTTAGACTACAAACAAAACTTTTATCCAAAATATATAATAGAATAATAAAATAATAGGGTATGTAATCATTTTGTTATGTTTTTTTTTTATGTAGTTCATGACCAAAACAGTCTTTCATCCGAATGAACTTCTGCTTAGCAGAGCCTTCTGGCATGTCACTGGAGCAGAAATAGCTTTTTGGATGTAAGACATCACACATGGTGAAAGATGTGTCACATAGCATCTCATGTTGTGATTACAGAACACAGGCCTTGGGCAAGAAACAGGAAATGGAGATGGCTAACTAAAAGAATGGGATCTTTGCACTACTTCGCTTATTTGTGGCCAGTGCAGAAAAGAACATGTGAATGTGCTTGTCGTGGAAGTGATCTAGAGAAAACCTTACAATGCAGAGGCTGATCCTACTATTCCTCCTACTCTTTCTTTTTTCGCTGAACCAATCAGCTGTCATTATCAATGGCTAATTAAGCATTTACCTCCACACCTGCCTCAAGGCCAATCATAAGGAAAATGAATATTTCATTACCATCTCTATCAAAGAGCTATCACACTCCAATCTCCAGTATTCATTCTCTTTGTCTCATTGCTCTACCACTTATTTGCCTTTTTCACTTCTTTCTGTCCTTCAGACAATGAGCGTAAGTCTCAAATCCTGCTATTTTATTATTCGTTTTGGCCCAGATGACAGACGACGTGCCTGTAAGTGATGCAGTGTCATAAACTCTACATCATGCGTGATGATAAAAGTGAATAAGCAAGACGTTATTTACAAAACCATTCACTTTAATTGCTTTCTTTTATGTATATAGAGAGCCATTTACACCATAGAAATGAATAGCACTATTGTCTTAACATATTGTGATAATACTTTTTTATTTCCTTTAGAGCACGATTTTTTACACTGGAGTAATGGGTTCCCAGCAGACTACATTTATGGGAATATAACAAAAACACAGTATCCATGCCAGAGTACAGCTCACACTACGAGAGAAAGCAGCTGAGTTATTTACCAAAGCATATGGTTATTCAAATGTTATTATTCATCACATAGTGTGGGAAAACTTGTGAGATGAGATTGATCGCTTTGGTGAGACCAAAGGAAAATAATATCTACGAGGAAAGATGTGATAGAATACAATGGTTCCTTTTACGGTCAGGCTTAGAAGGTAAGGGCTGGTATTTCTTCTTGGTTTGGATGTGGGTTGGAGGGTTGATAACATTCATATGCAAGTCCCAGCTCTGGTCTTCTCATGCTAATTAGATAATGCTTCACTTCTACTGGCATCACGCACTTGATGAACGTAGTCCTCGGAGATTGCTTCTCCAATGCAGCTGACAGCCTGGATTACCTAGACAAATTAATGGCTCTATAATTTGATTTTGCAAGGATTGTAATGTCTAAGTGACTCCTGCGGGGTGGGAGGATGGAGAGGAGGCTGTGTGAACGAGTCCATTTCACACCTACAGTGGATAATCAAAGCTGCATGCTGAAGATGGCTGGGACCCACTGACACACTCACTCTATAGATCATGAAGGAAGGTGCACGGGGGACTCATAGATTCATAGTGGGCAGCTGTAATATCCTGCAGGCCACACAGAAAGCCGAGTATCTATACTCACCCTTTCAGTCAGCAATCTGGCTGATTGCTTCAAATAACTAGATTCCCACATGATAAGGAGAAATGTGTATAATATTGTTTTACCTTTGATTTTTTTTTCTGGCGGTGCTAAAGCTGCTCTACACATTTCAGACAGATATTGCACCTGAGCCCACAGATTCTTAACAAACTTTGTAGTTAAAAAGAAAATCTAGTATATCATGAGTCCAGATGTGCAAGGCAAGCAGGGAGAAGCCCCTCAGCAGACCAACACAAAGCTTGCCGACATAGTTTATGCTAAAACCAATGAGTGAATGTGCAAGGTTAGGTGTGGTAATTTAGAGTTTAGGCTCAGTGCACTGATGAGCTAGTCTTTGGCCTTGTCGATTGCATATTGCAGCATGAAGCAGCTTCTCGCAGGGTGCACCGCTGCTGTCAGCTGATTCTGTCAGTGCCATTGAACCCATTAGCAGAGCACACACATGCTACTGAGATGAAGTCAGCTCTCTTTCCCAGTTAGCACTGAATTAAAGCCTCATCACTCTTAGCCACACACTGGATGGATCCGTCCACCAACGAGGCTATATGTAAATTTTTAGGCAAGTTTACTCTCTCTCTCCTTCTCTTTGTACCTCCTTGTAAACACACACACACACACATAGAAGAGTCTATAAATTACATTGCTAGTAGTAAGATAATGTTGAAAGCATTAGTGGGGATAATATCAATGACAAAATTCATTTTACATTGATTTAGAGCACATATTGCATGATGGGCTATAATTTTCAATACTACCCAGCAGGCATTTTCAGACAATGATATTGGTAAAAAAAAAATCACTTTAGCCCTAAGAAAGAAATGATCTCAACAGAATCTTTTTTGAGGGTGTCCCTCTTCTGTCCCAAAAACTGTTCTCAGCATGCACAGTGACTTGCCTCCATTGCTTATATATGCTCAGGTCATGGCTTTGTGTGGCTTTCACTTGATTGACAGAAAGACTTTGCATAAGTGACAGCCAATGAGAGTGCTCTCAGCAGTGGAATGAAGGCTGTGTTCAACCTCTCTCTTCGGGAATCTCAACCATAGTATCAGAAATCAAAATATAACTACCAGTATAACCACCATCCCTTGCTGAAGCAGCAATGGTTGTGCAATTTATGTATGTATGCATGCATATATGTATCTATATATACATGTTTTTATGTATGTATGCACATGCATATATTTATCTATATATACATGTTTATATATATGTATGCATGCATATATGTATCTATATATACATGTGTACATGTATGTTTGCATGCATAGATGTATCTATATATACATGTGTACATGTATTTATGTATGTATGCATGTATGTGTGTTTGCTTCACCAGTGGTTAATGGTTGTATATTTGTTTGGCTGCACCAAATCAAAACATATTTCTAAAATTTAAAACAACTACTAATTATTATAATTGAATGATATTTGCTCCAATTTCACTTACCGAAGAGGAGACTGAAAGCAAAAACAACTGAGACAACTGGGAACTGTAAATTGTTTCATTACAGACCAGGCAGGGCCTCACCAGGGTTTATACCCACAGGGCCCGTGGGTCCTTCATGACTGGGGGTTGCACATTTCAAGCAGTCATTAACTGCAAATGACCAGGTATTCAATTTTTTTAACCCTCCAAGGTCTACCACATCTGCAGTGATGTGAAAAGTGCAATGTACTGTGGGGCTATTATGCTATATAATAAAGCAATGCATTATGTATTAATTACAACAACAAACGACAACGCTTGACTCCAGAGATTAGAAATCATGTGTTCAATGAATTATGGGCCACTGAAATTGGAAGAACTACTGCATGTATAAAAAGAGCTGCAATTCCTATATTATTCTTTCAGTATCGGTGTGACCAATCATTACGACGTTGATTATTTTCCAATTGGCCTCAAACATTCAGTCCAGTTCTGTCATTGTCAGTCTGCTTCTGAGAGTCCAGAACATAATGTCCTTGGCTTATCAATATAGACCAGTGATTTATTTGAATGTATGTATAGTGTATTATGCATTCATATAATCTCCTTTTGTGCCTTCGATAATACTAAAATACTACATCACAAGCAATTAAATAAACTCAGATCACCTGGACCACTTCAGATCACTTTGCTCTCTTAGATGCGACAGTTTGAGACGGTTGACTGTGAGGTTCTGTTTGATCCGTGCAGAACTGGTATCTCTGTCCCAGTTTTATTTTCTGTTGCCATACTATTTCCTGCTTAAGTAAATGCGAAAACAAGATTGCGCTACCGTTTCCAAGTCTCAGTGCAATGCGGTATCTTGCAGAGACCCCCCAACCCTTGGTTCTGTGCCCTTGATTATTCAACCTATATATGCTTCCTGTTACTTGCATAATCTTCTGCAATTAAAACAAAGACACAGCTGAGGTTCCTCTGTTCCTCTGATATACTGCTATATATATGCTGTAAGTCAGAAAGACCCATCAACTAGGTAAACAGTTATCTTATGGCCAAGATCCGCATCAGACACAAATACAGTTCATTATATAGATTATAGCCGTTACAGTAGAGTGAATAGTGCAAATCTAGTGAAAATGTGTAAGGGTGGAAGTGTACACCTGTGGTGGGTTGTGAAACGTGTGGTGGTTTAGGAGGCTTGTGGCTTAAAGAAGCTGTTCAGTTATCGACCGATGTGACACTTCAGGGTTCTTACCTTCGGTTTCCTTATTCAGAGACAGCTGGCGTGTGAGGGGTCACGTGTAATTTCTCACACCGTTTTCTTTACCCTTGATGACTGTACTTCTTTAAGGACAGGGAGCTGACTGCCAACGGTGGCTCCAGCTTAGCTGGTTTAGCTTTGCAGAGCTAAACCAGGTTGAGTCGGTGGATGTGATGAGTGATAGAACCAGCAACTTCTGCTACAATTCAGATTTCTTCAGCTGTCACAGGAAGTGCAAGTGCTGAAGGCCCTTTATTTATTTTTGCATTAACATTTTTATGCCGTTCTATAAGGTTTTGATGGATGTTGGTACAGAGGAAATGATGTGTCTGCTACGCTGACCATTGAACCTCTTATTTTCCAAGGGAGAAAGCAATGTACTTTTCCTTTATACTTCCTTAAATCAATGACCTTCATGTCTGTTTTTGTGTGTTCAGATACAATTTATTGGCTTCACATCCTGTTACCAGATGACCTACTTCTTTCTGGCATGCCCACTCATTATTGTTTGAAATGAGGACAGTCAGGATGGTTTCATCTGAGAGTTTACTGTCATCGGTGTACAATGAGTAAAGCACAGGTGAGAGCACACTGCATACTGAGCATCGGTATTGGGGAATCAGTGGAGATATGGTAGCCTGTCGTGCCATATTACTTCCTGTTGGAGAGGAAGTTGATTATCCTGGGACAGATAGGTGCAGTTGCCTCGGTTTCTCCATTAGTAGGTCAGGTAGTGTTACAGGCAGAGCTGGAGTCCACCAGCAGAATGTGAACATAAAGCTGAGAGCTGTCCAGATGCTGCTGAATGTAACGCAGGACTGAATTTATGGCATTGTCTGCAGACCTGTTTGCTCAGTATGCAAACTGCAAGGGGTCTTTGGGAACATCAGTAACAGTTTTGAGGTAGTGCCAAGATAGAGTAAGTGTTTCCAAATACTGATAACAGACATCAGAGCCTTCCTCGTCGGTCAGAGTCTTCCTCATCGGTCAGAGCCTTCCTAGTTTTCTGTTTGCTAAGTGTTCTTCTGACTTGAGATAGGAGGGGGGGAGGCAGATGCATTTAAGAAGTGAGATGTGTGTGTGTGTGTGTGTGTGTGTGTGTGTGTGTGTGTGTGTGTGTGTGTGTGTGTGTGTGTGTGTGTGTGTGTGTATGTGTGTGTGTGTGACGCCGTGCGAATGTGTTGTGGTGGGTAGGAAGGAGGGGAAGATGTGAAGTTGGAGGTCTTCTACAGGTGAAGCTTCTTCAGAAGCTTTGAACGGTATTGATTTGTAATTTGTGATGATCTGGATGATCTGGATAATCCAGAGGCACAGACATGTGATGGGAATTGTTGTTCCAGTTTATTCCTGTATTGGCGTTTGGCCGCTTTGGCCTTTTTACTAAGCGTATATTTGATCCTTTTACATGTCTCTCTGTCTCTTCCTAAACCGCATGCAGTTTTGCCAAATTAGGGGCGAACCAAGGTTTACTCCTGTTGGGTTTATCTTCTTTGAGATGTATGTTTCCATGCAGAAGCTTATGTAAGAGGTGGCGATGTCAGCCCAGTTATCTAAGTTGCTTTTGGTAGATTTAAAGACATCACAGTCAGTGGTGTCAGTGGCATCTGCAGACCGTGTTTTGACAATTTTTGCTTTTGGCTTGTGGGTTTTAACTTTGTGCTTGTGTTAAGGTATAACGTGGCATGAGGAATGATCAGAACTCCCAAGTGGAGCATGTATGGTTTCTTTGTATGCATCCTTGAAGGTGCTGTAGCTGTGATTTAGCATTTTATTGTCTCTGGTGGGGCAATTAATCAGTTGTTTGTATTTTGGCAATTCAGCAGTCAGGCTTGCAGGATTGAAATTGCCCGTGACAATAATTGGGGATTCTGGACATTTCTGTTCTGCTTCCATAATCTGGACAGTCAGTTGTTGTGGTGTGTGAGGATGGACCACAGGGGGAATGAACACACCACTCAGTACTTCAGAAGTCAACTCACAGGGTGAACAATATGTCTTGCAGTCAATAATGAGGGATTACATCACACGGGTTATTATTTGGATACTAACATCTCCTCACAGACTACATATATCTTTCAGAATAGAGTTTAACAGTTGCAAATTCTTTCTGCACTATTCTACACTGCACCTCACAGCCATTGTTCCCATTTCAGGTCCAGGTGTGCTGGTGTAAAGTGCAAGAACATCTGTTTCACTTTTAAATTACATGGAATAAGAAAAGGACGACGAGCTTTTGTGCAAGCTCACGACTATGCACCCACCACCAAAGAGGAGACAAACTCAGAAAGAACTGCATCTTTACTGATTAATTCCTTTTAATTAGTGGTTAATTCCAAATTTATCCAATGATTTGCCAGACCAGGTTTTTGCCATTTCTCATTTATTCTCAGTTGTGACCTAGTCTCCTAGTGCGTGTTCTCCCTCTGTGTGTGTGTGTGTGTGAGCTCCATCGGGGCCTCCATCTTCCTCCCACGTACCAAATGCGCGTGTAATTGGTCAATTGGTGTCCACTAGTGTGTGTGAATGGCCTGTGATGACTGGAGTTCCTGCCTTGCGCTCCAGTCACTGAATCCCCATGATGCTGAATTGAATTAAGTGGGTTTAGAAGATGAACATTCATAGACCTGTACATATTTACAAAAGTATTCAGTGTAACACGCTAAATCAATGCTTGTCACTAAATGAGTGGACCACAATCAATAAAACAGATGCTCAAAGTGTTCCCGCCATCGTCAACGGACATTATGCACAATGGTGTGGGAGCAATCTTGCTGCCTTGTCTCAGGAACTCCCCTGACATTTGCCCTCTGTCCCTTGTGTCTCCGTAAATCAGTCCGAGGTGATCAGTGATGAGACATGCATCCTCACAGCCACCCACACATACACAGAAGAGACAGACACGGAGACACGTGCCCCCCTTACAGACACACACACACACACAAACAGACAAAATATCTCTTCTTCCAGATGGGTGGCTGGGTATGCTGGCATTTAGCACAACATCAGAGAAAGGTGGTTACTGAGGGAGAGAGATGATGCAAGCCTGCACCAGTTGGCCTAAACAAAGCTCTATGAGTAAGCAACACAAGTCTCCTGCTGTCTCCCTCTGCACATCAAGGGCACATCAGCTCTCTCATGATAATCAGCACCATTCCTGCAGATTAGCCCGGCGTACACTCAGCCTCCACAAGTTACGAGCCGAACGAGCATCGGGGCTCGATGAGCAAACGAGACTGAAGTTACACTTTCCGGGCTTGGCTTTGATCCCGACTAGAGGCACAAACCCGGAGCTGGTTTAAGAGTGAGTGGGTTATGATAATGGATAAATCCGATTAGATTCGCAGCTCAAATAAGATTGTAAAAGTGCAGAGCAGTGTTCGACAGACCCCTCACGCCCCCACCTGGGTCCCCTGCCCAAGAAGCTTAGGTTTAAGGCTTCTATGGCATGTCTCCTCCCACAGCACACACGTCACTGTCAGTGACTAAGGAAAGTGACAATCCCCTCCAGATTTATTAATGCGGAAAGGGTGGCATCAGAATTTCTTTCTATGTCAAATTAATACTCATTAACATGTTATGTAAAGGCATTAATGTGACTCAAGGAAGATGAGTCATATAAAAATATGTCCCAATTAAAATCTACTTAATTTTTAGATATTAATAAAAAATCAAGTTAGCCTAATTTTTGGTGTAATTAGCTCAAATCATCACTGTGCTACAGTCCTATAGAACATGTAATCTTTAAAAAATAATTTACTGAAATATTATTTTATAATGGCTCAGCCTGCGAAACTGTACATGGTCATTATCACTGGCCCTTGGTCTGTCAATCCCGTAAGCCTCATTAACACTGAAACGGGAACTCCGTGTTCCATGTCTGCTCTTCACGAGGCCCGTCACATGTACGTCTCTTGTGTATTCCCGTGGAGATCAGCGCCAGGCTCCTCGCGGTGAAGGTCTGTGCCATGCTGCTTGGCTCCGCTCTGCTGACAGACAGGGCATACTGTCAGCGGGGGCAGCAGCCGGTGGGGGGGGGGGGGGGGGGGGGGGGGGGTGGATTAGCTGCAGTTGAGGTGATCACCACCAACATCTCATCGAGTGCTGCTTGGGTGCTCCCCTCAGCAGAGGTGTCCTGCCTTCCTTAACATGCTGCACTCCTGTACGCCAGCTTTATTTATACCCATTCATCCCACAGTAACGAACAATCCCACACCATCAGCCCACGTACATACGCATGCACACTTCAGCAGGGCATTAAGCAGCTGACCTATATAAAGTGCTGGACAAATGTGTAGCACCATATGGCCTCAATGTGGTTTGGTGTTTTTTTTATATTATTTTTTTTTTAATGCTGCCAAATTATGAGTGCTGACTATTGCATTTACTGTGGAGGAACAGGAGGTTTCCAACTGGGTTTCCATATTTCAACGATTTCCACATGTCACTGATGTCATTGGGATTTCAGGTTTGTCTAGCGTGATATCCATACAGTATAGCTGTTCGCCTTCTCTCCTGTTCACCTCCTTTATTTATAAAGCCTTCCATGGCGTCTTTAGTGTTCTGCTTCTATTACCACAAGGACCCTTAGCGCAATGATGCTGCTTCCTGTTAGGCCCTTTGCCTCAGCTAAACTGGCCTTGTAAAACCCCAGGACAGTGGCGTAAAAGCACAGCCCTGGCCCATGTTTGTCACCTCAGCTCTCTCAAATACGGACCCCATCATGTAATTTACAGTCCCCTTATGATGAAAAAAAAAGTTCACTGATGCTCGGATGGCTGGAGCGAGAGGACAGGCGAGCAGCTTCTTGTGTAAAGTGTTTATGAGCAGACGGCTCAATGCCAGAGGGGCCAGCAGAGTGAGTGAATGGGAGAAAGACGCTTCTCCATTTGTCTTCCCTGATGCCAGACCTTCTCCGCCATTACGTGGCAGAGTTCTCCATGGGAAGTTAATGAGAGCTAATCAGTGTGTGTGTGTGTGTGTGTGTGTGTATGTGTATTTCACAGGGGAACATCAAGAGAGTTTCTCTTCCTGTCAGAGTTGGGCTCTGAAAGCCATCCAGGTGGCAGATGAGAGATGAGGCACCTATAATGTTTTGGATGATTGCTTTATCCCATTGTGATTACGAGTCTGTTAGGGATATGAGTAACACATTAATGGAGGTTTTGTCTTAACAAAAACGGCAGGAAGATACTCTATGGGGACAGAAACTTAGCATGAGAGGAATGATGAGTGATGAATGAATTGGTTATTGTGACGCAACCGTGTACTTAGTTATGAAGTTAAACTTTCTGACTTTTACAGAGTGCTCAGTAACTACAATTAATATTCAATCCCATTCAGACATTCAGAATACCATTCCCTCAGAATATCATTCAAAATACCAGTCCCTCAGAATACCATTCAAAATACCAGTCCTTCAGAAAATCATTCAAAATTCCAGTCCCTCAGGATACCATTCAAAATACCAGTCCTTCAGAAAATCATTCAAAATACCAGTCCCTCAGAATACCATTCAAAATACCAGTCCCTCAGAATACCAGTGTTTTTGCTTACAGCAGTGCAGGCAAAGTCTTACTGACGTATTGATCATTTGGCAGATAGTTAATACTAATAGTAGGAAGTAGGAAATGTGTGAGCTCTCTGCTGTTATCAAGACATTTTAGATGGCGGATCACAGCAACCATACCACGTCAGAGTTAGTGTCAATGGCATTCAAATAATAGTGATCCTGTGGTCAGAATCAAACCAGTGAGAGACTGGTATGTGAAGACTTTATGTCAAAAAATGGGCAACACTCTTAAATACATCAAGCTATAGTATGTGTGCCTATTACAGTAACGGACCCAGAGTGTGTGGTTTTCTATCAAGAGTGTAACCGTAAAACACCAGTTTCACTTCTAAATACATGGAGTGTGTCTGTTGTCCCTGAATTCTGCAAACATTTATCTAAAAAGCCAAATCAGCTGCCAGAAGATCCTACATATTGGCTCATCTGTTCCTCTTAGGAACTGATTTAAATGGCTATTTGTTATGCATAAGACAGCAAACTAGACAAAACAAGGAAAATTCAGCAGAAGCAATTTTCTGTAATATTTAAATAAAAATACAAACATTTGATTCATTTTGCATTTAGTAATGGTTTCATTTTCAATGTTCACATGTTTTTATTATTATTCTTTCATCATGTCGTGTACAGTTATCACATGTTGCTGAAAAAGAATGAGTTTAAGATCCGGTTAACATACTGACACAGTATTGAGATTCTACTCAGGTAAAGACACTCAGATATGTAATTTATCAAAAAATATTATCATTTTGCTAGTACATCAAGCACGTCTTTATGGACCCTTTAGTAACCCTCGCTATACATGGACAAAATATTTAAACAAAATATTTTAGCTCTGTTTATCATCAGGCCTAACCCTTAAGGCCACCACGCAGGTCACAGCCAGAGTTCAAAGTACGCAAGTGTTGTTTCATAGATATCATTTGTGGTTTAAGTAGCTCCTATGTAAATAATATCTGCATAGAAATATGTGTGTTCTATAATGCAAATGTAATGACCAGTGCACGGATGCAGTGTGGGTGCCCCCCTTGGTGGTAGACACTTCCATACTGTGGTGGCGGTGCAATCAAGCCCACGTCGTGGAGAAGTGATGGAGGTCCTCATTAACATCTGTGACTGCTGGCTCCTGCCTCTGCCACAGCAGATTTCACATGGAAGTCTTATTCGGTGCATTTCAACTATTTGTCAAGAGGCCAGTTGTCTCATTAACGTGGTTTATTTGGTCCACTGTGAGCCTTCAGCATAGTTAAGAAAAGTTTTTGAAGGTTGGCAGGGTGCTCTTTGCCATTATATGCAAACCAGAAGCTGTAAAATGTAATGTCAAGGTAATAAGCCAATCAGAAACTATGCGCATCAAACTCTCTTCCACTGTCAAATCACTCATACACACTATCAAACACTAGTGTTCACAAAAAAAACTCTCACACACTATCAAACTCTCATGCGTTCTCTGTCAAGCTATCCATCCTCATTATCAGATTCTGAAGCATTCAAAATCAAATTCTTATTCACACACCATCATGCATTCACTAACAAACTATTTTACTCTCTTTAGTTTGATTGTGTGTGGAATCATCATGGAATCATCTCCATGTTCGTGACTGCAGGTCTATGTTTCCATTACACTACAGCGTTCCTGATCACCCGTACTCCCAATAGTCCAGTCTCAGTCTTCTGATGCTATCATTGGTTATCTTGAGTCAGGGTTAGGGTTTGAACAAGAAAGAACTCTCACTGGAACACGGTAGTGTTCACCTCTTGGGATTACACTTATTTTACCTCCTGCATCACTGCAAAATTACTTTCAGTGAAGCTCAGGGACTGAATTTTACTTTCAGTGTTTCCGCCGAGTCCTGACCAGGGTTGGGTCCCACCACGAGCCCTGTACCACTGGGATAGCCCCCTTGTCACATCCTGAGATCACTGGCCCGAGGAAGACATTCGATAGGAATAGCAAGAGGACTCATCTTCCCCAAAATAGTCAGATTGTTCTCACATGCCTTCACTGTTGGGTGACCAGCTAATAGACACAGTGCTACATACAGTGGTTAGTTATGGACATCAGATATTCACCATATGGTGCAGTTAGTGAGAAATCAGTTCTGGTTGCATTATTTATACTAAGACACAGCCTATGTGAAGTCCTGTCAAGTTTACTTAACCTCCAGGATATCTGGATATCTAGAAGTTCTCCATCTACTGCTTGTTCCACAGTGTCTTCTGTCCCATCTCACAGACCTTCCCACATCCAATGGGAAAACAATGGTATTAGATATTATAGATTATTTTTTCAAGGTTTGCTGTCTGGTGCTCCTTACTAAGCTGCCCGTGGCCCCTGAGACTACAGAGTATTTGTTCAACAAAGTCTTATGCCAATATGGTTTGCCTGAGGACATTATGTTTCTACCAAGGGGTCCAGTGCACATGGAGTTTTTTGGAGGGATTTCTGTCAGTGTCTCCAAATTAATCTCAGGCTCACTTCCGGATATCTCATCCACAGAACAATGTCCAGGCAGATTGCCTTAATCCAGAGATTAATCAGGGAGGTTGCTGCACTCTAACCTCAGTCGTAATCAGAACATGGAGCCTTTTCTCCTCTGCAGGTCCATGTCAGGCCATTCTGAGACTCCTGAGGCTGGTTATAGTTTCTTTATTTCAGAAGTGTTGCGCTAGAAATCAGGGCCATGAGTATGATGGAGACATTTTGTTGTCATAATTATGTTGCCAAACAATTCTGGTCGCTGCATGTGTCTGATGAGACGTATAATTTGGAGCTGTTTGGACTGTTTTAGTGGGTTTTCTGTGTGTATAGGTGCAAATCAGCACAGGATATATTCAAATGTCAAATGTTAAGAACAAGAGAAAAGGGCAACAAGCAAAGGTAAAGTATCTGACGTCCATCTGCAGATAACTGTTTGAGGCACGCTGGGTGACGTTTGGTAAAACTTACACTGCTACAACCCAGATGACCACTCCTAAGTGCCTCCTACGAATATCCTTAACCTCTCCATGATGGCTGATATCCATCGCAGCCATCTGCAGTCCTCTGCACCTTGTCAATAAGGGATGACCTGGTGGTCGAACATGGGGGGGTTTCTTGAGCTGCCCAGTTAATGGGCAGTGATGAGGTGATCGGAGGGGTGATCTGTCACACTGGCTCACCACTGCTGGCCACTAGAGGGCAGCCTCTTTGCCTGTACTAGCACCCCTTTCCTCATGTTATCTACCACTCCCAGCAGTCCCTTGTTTATTTCATTAACATTTGAGTCCATGTCCTTAGTCTGGTCAATGCACAATCTTGGCTCTCATTTCTGGTTTTAGATTTTATGTGTATTTTGTATTTGTTTCGTCATGTTCTGGCTCCAGTTCCAGACTCATGAATATCCTTTTCAGACTTTGTTTTTGGTATTATTTTGTGAGCCTGTGCTCTGTAACAAACAATAATAATTGAAATTGCCCAAGGTGAATATTAAATAATTTATTAGAAGCCAATTATTAGAAGAAGCAACTAGATACTGGGAGAAAACAATCTGCTTAAATCTGAAACATGCTGACCTGTTCCCAAACCAAACCTGAAGGGAAGTCAGGTGAAATCAACCGATATCCAGGCAACACACGGGGAAATACAAGGTTAGAGAAAAATGGTAGGTGTAAATTTTGTTTTAAGACTGGTGCTAGCAGGGCCCACTGAAAAAGGGTTTCTCAACCCACACACACACACACACACACACACACACACACACACACACACACACACACACAATATCACTCACAAAGACACAAATAAAATTTTTTTCAATGAGCAGCCCCAGGAAAAGAAATCTAAGTATCATGCTGGAAGTTGCTTGGCGGTGATTCCACACCTATATTTGGTGATGAACAGTAAATAACTAGGTAGGAAAAGGGTTAATGTAGTGTAGTACAGCATTTTTTCAGTTTAAGGTGAAATACACAGAGAATGGCAATTCCATCATTCAAATAACTAAAGGCGAAATAAGTGCATCTCAGCATTTCAGGCAGTATTCCCCATACATTTGTATAATTTCATTCCTTTGCTATAGAAAAACACCCAAGCTCTTCAAAGGGTTATATAAATTGATTGAGCAAGAGCTTCTCTATTCCCATCCCACAGCAATATGAATACCGAGCTCGGCACCAGAAATAGACCTTCTTTTTAGACGTATGATAGAGGGGGGAGCGTGTGTGTGTGTGTGTGCGTGTGTGTGTGTCTGTGTGTGAGGGGGTGGGGTGGGGTGGGGGGGCTGTATTCAAAACTGCCAGTCTCACTGAATTGATGGGCCCGAAGCATAGCACTTTTCTTAGGGGAAATCATTTGCATAATGGGAAAGTGGTTTGAGTTGAAGCCGAGCGCTCCTCCGGTGTGAGGACAATCGGTGGAGTGGAAGAGTGCGATCAGATAAAGGCCAGGCGCTACGGGGAGGGGGGCAGAACCTCCAGCTGCAACACCTCCTCACTCTCTCACCTGCTCTTCTCATCAGCAAAACAATTTGGGAAGCAGTGAGCTGGAGTCCTTTGGCCATGGGGTCTCATCAGTTTCAGATCCAGTGTGAACAGCTGAGAAAATGGCGTCGTTGCTTTGATAAAGAAATGCGTAAAACCATTTATGAACCACCCTCCTTACCCAGTGATTGCACATGAATTTTGTCTGATTGAGCACAAAAGCTTAAAGCCTCTCAGGTACACGGTGCTGATCATCCTCATCAGAATGAACATGCCTCACTAAAAAAGATTTGCAAGACGACCTATTGACAGGTAGTGTCGTTTTCTTGTTTAAATGCTATTTTTTAATCTTAAAAAATGGGGAGTATTGTTCACACAAATATATGTACTCCTTAGTGCAGTCTTACCAACTCACTAGAAAGTGAGTTGTACTCTAAAGTACACCTTTGTACTCTAAAGGTGGTCATAGACTTACATTCCTCGCACTTGTAGCGTATTTGCATATTAAGTTTAATGTAGTTACTGAATAATTTATAGTACTTACTGAATAATAGGCCTTAAGATTAAAAACTGAATAAAAAGCACTGAGCTTCAGAGGTGAAGGAGTTATTCTTACAGTTTAGGTCCTGTTGAGGGAAAGGACACTTTTAAATGAACAAATTAAAATGAATAAATATCCATTTTACATTTCCCACAAAGTGAATAGAAATTAACTTAGTGGATTGAGTCAGACGCGTTGAACAAAAATACAGAGATTATAATATTGATAAAATATCACAAAAAACAAAAAATATCACCACCACTGACAAATGGTCTATCAAAAGATATACATTTTGCTACAGAACAAGAGTGTAGTAGCAGTCATTCACAGTGGCTTTGAAATATATATTCATATATATTTTCTTAACAAAAGTACTGAAGTATTGGACAACTCAAACATCAATAGCATGAAGCATGATATAGTAATCCTTTGGATTGGGTTACAGATAGAGTTTTACAAGGTAATCAGTAACCTGTAACAGATAACAAAACACATTTCTAGAGTAGCCTTACCAAACCTGACTAAGGATAATACATGAGGATAATTACAGGCTTATCCAATGACAAAAGCAGAGTTAAGCATAGATTTGTAAAATCTGGAAATGATACATGTAGCTCAATACAGTAAACACAATATTCAGAAAGAACTGAAAAAATTCAAAGCCAGAGCGTTGTATATGGCAAGCTTGAATTGTGTTGATTCTAATGAAAACATAGATCTTCCCCACAAGACATTTCCCATTAAAGTTCTTAAACCCTTGAAAGCGTTCCCTCTCTTTAATAAACTGAAAGACAGTGATGCAGCTATTAGAGAACTCACCATTCATGTAGCATCACTAGTGCCAACCATTCAACGTGAGAGTCTCGGGAGACAGATTACTGTCAAAACCTGCCTCTGCAGAACACAGCAGGCAAGAGACTATGTAAAGAGTGTCAACAGGATGAAATATGCAACTGTAACCATTCCTTCACGTACAGCAGACATAATCATTGGTCCAATGGATGCAAAAGTGAAAAAAAAAACCTCAAATAGCTCTTGGGAAACTGCCGGAGGACATCACCATGGGACCAGTCCTAACTTTCCCAGAAACAATGCCTCTTCGCAATATGGGGGTTTACCATAGGACAGAATCACAGAAGACAGAATAAGCATAAAAATAGCTATTTCCTAGCAGGGAAACAACATAGTGACTTGCAAGAGTAGCCTTCCCTCCAAATACAAAAGTTTTGGTCAACTAATGGATGCTTAGTGTTGTGTCTACATGTATGTCAAGCATTTCAGTAGCACTATAAAGATGATGAGCTACTGGGTTTGAGAAACTATTACTGGCTTTACAACTGAAGAAATTCTGAAGGGCAAGTACTGATACTGTAAGTCTTAGAAGATCATCTTGAGTTTAAAGCAAGTTTTTTCAGCTCAAACCTCTTGACAATGATGCTTATGTTGCAAAAATTGTTAAACCTCCTAAGCAAAACACAACTTGATTCATTTTGTATTGCCAGTTTGTTATTTGTAGGGACTCCCCTTCTGTGCCTTGATTCCACTCAAGGTTTCTTCCTCTTGCTGTCACCACCAACACGCTGTACAGACGTGTCAACATGGTGAGACTCACCACATGGTTGTATATTTGTTTTCTTTCTATCAGCATGTCTCCATGTGCTTTGTGTTGACATGCCTTCCCCTAGAATTCAGTAGCTTCTGGATGGACGTACATGTTTTGGGTTATTGTCTTTTGCTTTTGCTGTCATGAAACATTTGTTTGTTTATGCATATCTCGACTTGCACTTGTATTGTCTAGTATTGTCACAATAGATGTTTTCTGTAAAGCTGTTTTGGGAAATGTGGTGTAAAAAATGCTCCAAAAGCTGGTTTGAATTGAATTGCACTGTGCATTGAATTTAACTGTTTTGAACTGAGTTGAAAGAGATGAAAGACTTTTATCTGAGTTATATGGAAAGATATAAACAAAATGGCCATGGAGAGTGCTCCACTTATTCAGAATCTTGACCCAAACTTAAGTGCACCAAAATACAAAGGAGAAATTGTGGGATCCACCAGTAATCCTTACACACTTAGCAAAGGAACAGCAGCTATTGTAAAAAAAAAAAAAAAAGCAAAGAGAGTAGTGTGAAGCTTTTGCTAGAAGGATTTATATTGAAAATCTAAAGATGGATATTAAACTGTCTGACAGTGTCCCTGTAACCAAAGGGTGCAATGCCATTCTGCATCCAATTTACAAACAGTTGAAAAGACATCTCTGATTTACAGAGCAAAGAATTTGTGTTAAAAAAAAATGTAGGCCTTCATATGTATCCCCAGTGGTGTGTGAAAAGACAGAAATCTAAAATTACATGTGTATTACAATGAGTTAAATAAAAAGATAATCTCAGATTGGCCTTCCAGTGTAATTTATTGTTCACAGTTTAAGGTCAAAGAAAAACTTCTGATCAAAGTAGTATTCGTGAATTTAAAAAATACACTGCTTTAACCACTCCACTGGATTCTGTTTGTCTTGACAAAGATGCCTACGGCGTTTTGGCTCAGCAGGGTTGAATACTTGTAGGGTAGGAGATATAAAGTCTGTGTTCAATCAGTGATGGTGTTTTGGGGTACAATAAAGTATTCACGCAGCAGGTGAAAGATGTGAGTGTTAAAACACCAGTGTGGCATCAAACTGCCACCTGATAAATGTGACTTGTTTTACAGATGAAGGGAAAGGTCATGTCAACAGGGGGCTAAAATGAATAATTAAGGAGCTAAGAAGAAAATACCAACAAATGTTGGGGAACCGAATAAACTATTTCAGAGGTATTGTTGATCCTTTATAGGGTTTCCTATATACTTTTACACCTATATAGGGTATAAACCTATACAGGGTATCTTCTCATCATGCAATATTTTTATATAAGCTATAGATTAACATTGGACACCAAATGCTTAAATCCCCTAAGACCAAAATAATTAGACAAGCACCACCATACAGTCAAATTGTCACGTTACGGTCCCCGAACCCTACCTTTGGGGCGTGTGTTAACGTCGTCTGCGTCTACTCGTCTGCGTCAGTGTATCTCCGTGGGTGCGGGTGTGTCTTGTCATTATCCGTCTCACCTGTGGCTCGTCTCGTCATCACGTGGGGTTGATGTGGTCTGTCTATTTAATGTGCGTTCGCGCAGTGTCTTGTGCTCGTCGTTGTCTATGTTCTGCACGTCGTGTGTGTGCGCGCGCGCTGAATGTTTCTCGTGCGCTATTGCGCAATCTTTATGTTAAATAAAAGTAACCGTGAGTCAACCAGCGGATCCGTGTCTCTTCCGTCTGCCGCCGGCCACCGTTACACAAATACTGTAGACATATACCAGAGGGCACCAGAACATTGTGGTGGTGTTGTTCTGACCACACTATTTACACCATGTTTAAAAGTTCATGCATCTTATACATTGACACACCAGAAGAAAGACTAGGATGGCACTGTATCAGAGACAGGAAGGAAAACTGAAAGTTCAGTGAAACCTGAACTTCTAACTCTTAAGTGATTGTTAACAAAGAGAGTCAGAGATTATTTGATTAATAATTAATGAAAGAGAGTTAGTAGTGATAATAGTCCCGTTTGAATTTAACTGGATTCAGTTACTTGTGTAATCACAACTTGAACTGAACTAAATTGAATGGATCAGTTCATTGCTGAGTGTCTGAGGTAGCAGACTTTAATATAATCCTGAAACGCAATCCTGAAAAGATCAAGATGCAGATGCAGACGTCTTGTAACATGCCCCACTGAACATGGTATGATTATGAATATTATATGATTACGTGTACACAGCTAAACTTATCTGACATGACTGGAGTAGTAGTAAATGCAACTGAATATGACTAAATATGATGTTGATTGGATTTCAGTCATTTCTTTGAAACTTTGAAAATCTTCATTGAACTTACTAATGAAGACAACGAACAGGACTGAAGGTTTTCCTGCAAGAACCCAAGCGTATGAGATCCATATGCAGTCTAAAATTTCTCTTTTGGGTGTTGAGTGGGTATGGAACCTTAGTAGAAATATGTTTTATTGGCCAGGAATGCCAAGAGAACATTTCATAACTGAATTCTGCACACTCACAAAGAAAATAAATCTACAGTAGAGAGTAGCTGCCTGCCTCTGCCCTTCTTGAAATGACATCAGACATCAGATTTTTTTCTGGAGTGAGGGGTATGAATATGGTTTTGTGATTTTTCACAATGCTTTGGGTTTCTTGCTAAAATAAATGCACATTGTTATCCAAGCTGAAAATGGTGGATGAGAAACAAAATCAACCATGCTTTCAACTGCCCCAAAACCAAAGCCCATCCACCAATCTACCAATCAATCTTATCTTTGGATTACATTATGAAGGAGAAAGACAGTCATCAAGATTTTGCTCTAAAAGGCCAGCTGCAGATTAAGTTGAATGATACCGCATCTAGACAAGCACAACAAAAGGTAAATGAATTTTATGATCACAAACATTGGGTGCATTCCACATGACATTATGCTTGTATGGAACATGACAGAGCATGGGGGGTATGAGTTGTTCAAGTCAGAGGTATATCTCCATTAAAGTAGATTAATGACATATAATTTGCCACTTGAGGAGCAAAATCCCAAATCTACACATAAAACCAATCACTGGATGGTAAGGACAGAAACAGAGCCAGATGAGCCCCAGCTGGGAAAGAGTTTGAATGGTCAGACAGCTCACATGAAGAGGAGTAAGGCCGGGTTCATAGACACTGCAGTCAACAGCAGCCTACATTCACTGATTTCACTGGCAAAGAAGACCAGCACAAGCTTGATCTAGAAATGGTGGAGTTCAGGCCAAGGAATGCAGCACTGGATCCTGTAGAAGAAAGGACGACTACTAAGATGGCATATCTGCCAGAGACTGCAGACTGTGGAGCTCATCTTTGCCAAGATAGCCCACACTGAAATGAGAGTGTGGAGGTCACAAAGTGAAAGACCATCTAAAGAGGCATGCACATACAATACCTTGGTTTTCCTGAGCTGTCATTATTGAACAGCAGTGCAGTCTGGTGTACATAAATACACTGGGACCTGTAAATAAGCAATGGCTTGCTCCATATGGTTAGGGGCCTCAAATAAGTAGTTTGTCCCCTTGGCTGTTATGCCAATGACAGTCGTGGACTGTGGATTTTCAAATGACTGATTCTGAACTACTGGTATACTCCTTTACTGACAAAGTAATGGAGTATGTTTCCACTAAACACAGCTAAGGAACAGCATGAGACAAAAATGAACTCACATAGGGCTTGATATCACAGAGATGGGAGTAAACATGTTAGTTACCTTTCCAATGGGAAGAATATTAAAAAAGTACTTGTTGATCTATATAATTCAAAAGTTAATACTGTTCAATAAAGTGAATTATACAGACTGTGAATTTAAATGGTTCTGACGTCCAAAGCATTTGGCACCATCAATGATTATATTCAGAATAAATGCACAGTGTGTGGAGTTCTTGAAACTTTTTTTTTTTGTTTTTTGCTGTGATGCAGAAATTTGTGTCATTGTCAAATTTACAGCATCAGCAACAATCAAGTCATGTATTTCTGTTTGCTACCAGAGATGACACAGCTCAAGGAATCAAAGCAGCAAAGTTATGAAATGGCGATGTAGTCAAGGAACAAATGCTTTCATAAAATAAGACAACTTTAGTCATGATTCATGATGCTACCAGGATCAAGTGATAATATAAATATTGTCTGGTAGATGTAAAAGCCAATTTCTTCAAAATAATGTTCCGCCCCTCTACCCATTTAGGTTTAATATATTACTATTGTGCTCTCATCAGTGAACAATTCCCAGCACTGGAATTCCCAGTGCCTGTCCTGGTGTACCTGTACTGTACCTACTCTCTTTGTAATGATCTATCTTCATTAAAACCTTGAGGATTCTGTTCACCTCTGCTCAGTTCTCTACTCTGTTCTGTGCATGATGGTTACATTAGAAATCTATGTGGAAACCAAAGTGGATTGAATACAATGTCAGTTACCCAAAATACTGCTTTTGAAATATAGTTCCATATTATTGCAGTGGCTACCAACATTAGTATTCAAATGCATGAGTAGATTTTGGTTTAAATGGTCTTAACTAAATTAATTAATTATTAATATTGTCATTATCTTTTTGAATTGCTTTATGCAAATTAATTTTGAGAGATTTTGGACACCCAAACCAATTTAATTTAATTTGTAGATATACCCTGTTAGGTTTAAGTATTAATCAAAAAGTAATGCAACAAAAAGCCCTATACAACGGTGCTCCAACATTGCTGCTTGTATGCATAGTATCTACAGTATATACAAATTCATCTATATACAAATACACATCAGTGCATGTGGATCACAAGGATAACCAGAAGTTTCGTCCCATATCCCGGTAAGAGTTTAGAGTTTTAGTGCTATCTCCACTACAGGAGCATCAGAGGTGAAGCACACTAGTGATTCCTGCACCATCTGCATAATAGGATCTTTCTCTTCGCATTCCTTTGAAGTCAAAGAGGCAGATCAGAAAAGTAAAGACAGCCACTTAGGATGTGCCTTAGATACAAATGAGCGGCATCACTGGGCTGGAAATCCCAGGCATATCAATGTCGTGCCACATGCTCTGGTGACCGTCCCAATCACTCTCCTTTTACCACCGATAGACGGAGAGTATAAAGGAAAGAGACGTGACGTGTGACTGAAGTCGGACGCGTTTCCCTTCGCACATTAGCTGTCAAATCATGCTAACGGCATCTCGCCCGTACTCAATCATGCAAACTCATGAAACATGACAGCTGAAATAAGGTGTCTGCGCTGCCAGGTTAAAACATTTAAGTACAATTGTGATAGTGGGGCCCACCCCCGCTGTTGGGGTGGGCCCCACTACCACAGTTGTATTCTAACGTTTTAAACTCTAATGGTGGGATCCCGTCTCTCATGGTGCTGAATCTCTATGTCCCCATGACTGTAGTGGGGACAGTCAGCGGACTTATGGAAGTGGCGTTATGGTTCTGGCAGCTCCTGATCACTCCCAGCTGCTGTGACTCACCTCTCCGGTAGAATGGCCACAGAAGTCCCATTCCAGCAGTAGAGAGGTGAGTGGAACTGGAGTTTCACTCTTCTCGTTTTTTCTTACCACAGACACTGCAGAATCAATGGATCTGCCACAGCCTGTGAACCACCCAGAATGCATCTAAAAAAATCTTCTTTTCACCTGCTGACTACTTGTTAAAATAAAGTGCTCCTTCTGGGTTTGCTCCAGTATGTCTCTTGTGGTAGTGTTCTGTTCTCGTTCAACACACATTCTCATACAACACAGGGCATACGGTTCACGATGAGTGTACTTTTGTAACTGCTTTATGCATTGTGAAAGTGTAACTCTAGTTACAAGAACTGTACTTACAACCATTGAGAACTATTTTCATAACCTACAATTACATTTTAACTGAATTTTGGCCATAACATATAATATATTTCAAACAATACTTACAGGTGTATAATGCATTTAAACATGATCCCAAAACATTAGCTTGTGCTGTTTTGTGACACCTGCTCTCATAAAGTTTTCCTAAGTGTATGATGCAACATTCAGTGTCATGGTTTAATATAATTCATACTCAGGGTGGGCTGTCAGGACATCTCATGCCATCTCACGTCTTGTCCTGCGTGAGACGTTCTAAATCGCACTCATAATCCGCATTTTTGAGTCGGATTTGAATATTTTACAGAATGATGGAATTTAGCCTCCATGCAAATTGATTTGGTTTTCAAATTTCACCATGGGATCTTGTCTCTAAGCTTTTGACGTGACTGGCGGCTGGAAAAGATTTCAGGCTCTGACTCTGTACAACCTGTCCCTGTGTCATCCCACTCTCAACACCACACATTGTGCTGCCCTATCCACACATCTGCAGCTCACACCATAAATCCCATACATGCAGAGGGAAATATTACCCAGTGGTGTGAAGCATCAGGAAACGGTTGGTAGGCTATCAGGTGGGGGTGATATTGTATTTTTTTGTTGTTGTTAAGAATCTCTGTTGAATTTCTGTTGATCATTAGTAAAGGATTTTGCAAGTTCAAGGGTTATTCAAATATACCCATATCAACGCAGCAGAACCTTAAGAGCAGCTATTATGATATTCCATTCCAAAATGTATCTTAACCAATTCAGTTTATTTATTCAGCTTATTTATTTAAATTTCTGGTAATTAACATGCATATTTATGCATATTTGTACTTATTTTGCATGCTCACCAGGTATGCATACCCTCACCTCCTTATTTCTCTGAACTCGAAGTAAACCAAAATGCAATGGTCTCAATCACCCACTGTGTTCGGTATACAGCTGGTCAGAGAAATATCTTCCCACAGTGGTATAAATATTCAAAGTAATTTTATGCTTTGTGCTTATTTCAGCGATACAGTCTAAATCGGTTATTTCAGTGACATGTCAGCATCTATCCTTAATTTGAGTTTATTCAGTATTGTTGATGGTATATAGCTTCCATTTCAACAGTTGGCATGCAGATGGATCAAATAAGTACAACGCTGGGTGTCTGAGAAACACAGCAATACATGTGCAAAAGCCCTCTCAGAAGGGTGCCAGAGAATTACAAACAGAAGATTTACTGTTTTTTCTTCCCATCTGTTCAAAGGAAGAGACAAACCAAACCCAGACTCTTTTATATGGAAAATAGGACCCATATTGCTACCTGAAATGACAGATTCATTGACAGAAGCGGAATATCCATTCAGATGAACGATTTTGACATTTTATTAATAGAGAAGCTGTCAAGGTGGGGATATAAACTTCTATATTCAATAATACTTACATTACAAAGGTGATTACATGCTGAACCAGAAAATGACACAATAACTGGCAGAACGGACACAGCAGAATATTGCTGCTCTCTACACGGCCTTGTTGGTGTGTGATAGGGAACGCGGGCTGCTGTTTAATGTTTTCAGCGAATGCTCTCATGCGGAGTACTACACCCCCCACCCCCCAACCTACCCCCCCCCTCCCCATCCACATGCTATTTATAGATTTCACACTTTATGGCACTGAGACTGGACATTGTGCAAGAATATGTGGTTCTGCCCTGTGACCACTGAGTCTGACCCGTATAAAGCACAGAAATCATGCTCCATTGAATTGCGAGGCCAGAGGCAGACAAATGCGCTGGTAAATGGAGTGTGGAAATGGACAACAAACGAAGAATGAAGGAGGGAGATAGGGTTGAGAACTGCTCTGTCCTCGTGGTGAACCGAGTTTAACGCCACGCTTGTTTAATATCAGAGAAGGATCGTGCATGAATGAGATCGATTAGGTTGCCTATACAAAGTGACCATGGGCAGTGGATCATCAGTTATTTGCTATCTTGAAACTATAGAGCGTTTAAGGAGATATTTGTACTGTAAGTACCATTAATCAGAAATTACGTTTGAGCTTATTTGCTTGCTGCTATCTGATTGCTGAACTTATCTGATTTCACTATTGGCCAGATATTTGGGAGTTGGTTCATTCTTTGCACATCATTACCACTGACTAACTAACTGCGGAGGATTTGGTAATGTGAACACTTTTTCCAGCATAGTTTTTGGAGTCCTTCTATTTGATTTTAATTTATTTGGAAATTAATAATTTACTTTCTTTGCTTTTAATTAATAAACCACATGCAATGCTGAAAAAGGCCTCGTTCACAGTGCTGTGACCTGTACTCCGAGAGCCGAACAGAGACAATTACCCCATGAAAACAGGGCCTATTTCCTGTAATTTCCTGTGAATGTCCATAAAGAACCTGGCCCTTATTCACAGAGTGAAGCCAGGTGCTGGCCTCAGCTTTTGTGTATATCTAGCCCCAGGTGCAGTGCGTTCAGCTGCTAGACAAGACCTGCTATATACTTTGATTCCCATGCATTATTATGTTCTGTCCTGTGAACGCTCAGTGCATGTCTCACTGAACTGAGAACATGATAACTGTCACTTCTGCTGAATTACCTCTGGAGATTATTCAGTATTGTGGAAATAAACACATTCAGCTCATTTCTCACCAATTTTGGTTTTGTGCTGCTTACAGCCAGAAAGCAGTATAAATACAAACATGGTGAATTATTTGTTAATATGCAATATTACCAATTACAATAACATATAAAAAAATTTAAAATTGGTGTTATAAAAGATAACTACTGGCAGTGTTGGTTTAAAATAGGTTAGATTTTAGGCCTGAGTACTAAAACTCATATTTAGATGTGATTTTACATAATTGAAATCTGTTTAAAATGTATTCAAATTGAATTGCTAGACCACCGAGTTAGTCCTAGTCGTGTGTGTGTCATTATGTATGCTGCTTTTATTTCCATACCAGTGTCTCCAATTCCAACCAGATTTTGGTCACCCCTGTTTGTGCCAGTACAGACTCCATCCCACTTCTTGAGCGTGCCAAGCCGTCCTATAAGAAGCCCTATAAGAGGAAGAGGATGAAGAGCAATCTTGTGGTCCTCTGTTCTTATACATGAAAAGCTTTGCTGCCTTGTGTATGATAGCCCTATGTTGTTTGCCCTGAGCTCTGAGCCCTGAGTTCGGAATCCTGAGTCGTGAGTCGTGAGTTCTGAATCCTGAGTTCTGAGTCCTGAGCGTGTTGACCTGAGTCCTGAGTTCTGACCATGTTTGACCCTTTTTCTGCATTACTGCTTTGTGCTCTTGCCTTGTCCTTGTCTATCAGCTGGTGTACATTTGTAAATAGCCTATGTCTTTGGCATAACTGGTAGAAGGGACTGGATTCCATTTATTTTGGCCACTTCCGAAGGCATGCCAGTCTTTCCTCGTGTCGTAATTTACCATTTGCACCACCATTATTCTGCTCCCTCAGTGCCTACACGGGGTTGTAACAGTGGCCAGTCAAGCATTACATTATTGCAAATGTTTGTGTTAGGCCTCATGCACGAGGAGTTCAGCGTTAACATCTGTTCATGGTGCGCAGTTTCTTATTCTAGCCTGCTAGACCAGCTGTTCTCTCCTCTCCTCTCACCTTTACTCTTTTCTTACCCCCCCCCCCCCCCCCCCCCCCAGGTAGAGCCCCAGGTCGAGATGCTCTCCTGCACTCTTTGTGACCCACTTAGAAAAGAATAGAAATCAGCATATGATTTGTATTTTTAAAAATTACAGTTTTTGCGTCTTACACTGTTTTGCATGATTCTGCTTAAATAAAATAACATCAGTAATTCTAGGGTTATTGCTACCATAATCTTTTTTGGAAATCTACATGGATGCCAAACATGTATATTCACAAGACGTCAGCTTGTGTCTATCTACGAGTGCCATTGCACTGGAACATATAATATTACTGAGGGATTGTTGATTACTGTTGATTGTTATGGTGTTCACTATATGTACTATTTAGTTAAAGCGTAATAAGGTCTGTCTTATGTCCTTGATCCAAGGGTAATGACAATATTGAGCATTGTGAGTGGACTGGGTATAGATTTGCACTCAAGCCCTCTCTCAGGTACAGTGAGTTCCTTTTCCTCTTATCAATAATCATTATGGGTAATCAGTTCCAGGGTAAAGGGCCCCTGTGTGAGCAGTGCATTTGCTGTTGCACAAGGACAGCATGTTCCCTTTTGTTACCCCGAAAAAGAATTCACGCCGCAGAACTGCTGATGATGACCCTCGCCAATATGCCTCCCTGTGTCAGCACGGCCGGGTCACGGGGCTACGGCTCCGCGCCGCTGTGGTCCGGCATCCCCGTGCGACCGCCCCCTCCGGTAGTTCTGCGAGCCCTCGTTATTTATTCACTTTATCAGCTAGCGTGGAAGGATCAAGGCCACGTGCAATCACGTAGGGAGATTTTTAATCAAGCCAATGTGCAGAGCCGGAGAGGTACTCAGCGACGCGTGTTTGTTTATCCGGGGCGCAGCTGCCGGAGGGTGAGGTGACGTGGGAGTTTCTCTCAGGGCAAGAGAGGAGAGCACTCTGCAGAAATAGGGGAACAAGAGGACAAACTCCAACTTTTTTTTTTTTCGTCCATAACGAGATTCAAAGCACTCCATGTAATTAGAAGGCGTCTGCAATGAGGACAATTAAGTGTGGTTTGGCGTCCCAGAAGGTTTTCTCAGTGGGGTGAATTATAGAATGGGGTAGGAAAAAAAATGGGGTCCAAAAGATTGATGAGTTCAGTGTTTTCCAGATGAGGAACCCTTATACACATAATTACACTGCGGAAATGAATGGATCATCAAGATACAAACTGAGATGAGGACATGCTAATTGCTTATCACATAGGAGTCCTTGCGATGTCAGTCCCAAAACTGCAGCACGAAGACTCTTTGTGATGCGTTAATGTGATCCATCTTATTTCTGCCCTGTGCATTAATCTTTATTTCACTGTAAACGCTTGGATGACTTCAAGTGCTACTCAGAAACCGCAGCATAAAGGCAAACACAGCCAAGATACTGGGGTCTGCTGAACATCTCTGCTCATCTCTCAGAACAAATATGAGCCATAAGAATACGGATCAGTTTGCTACTTTCCTTACAGAAATCTAGAAGTGATATTGCCAGAGCTCTTTCAGAACACTTATACAAGTCTCTCTATGTGTTGCCTCTTTAACACAAAGTAACAGAAGTCCACTGTGGCCTTTCTTTCTATTTTTTTTTTCACAGAATTCAACCTCTAAGGAATTTTGGTAGGTAATTCTTGGCTTTCCCTTCTTCTATACACACCATTGAGAACTAACTATTATTGCTATAATGGAGTCTTGTCCTTGCTGAAGAACCTGCATGTGAAGAAGTGAAGCAGAATGCAAGCGCGAGTGTTCGAAAGGTGTTTAATGACGTTGAAAACATTCGAGGAATATGCGTAATGAAGTACACCGAGACAACATAAGTAGTCACAATGGCAGTCATAAAGGTTGCAAAAGGAATTTCAACATGGGCACAGTAACCTACAAAGAAGGGGAGTTATTTATATGCACGATAATAGGGAAAAGTTGCTAACACAGGGGCGTAGCCACGTATGATCAAGGGGAAGTGTTCAAGGAGGGGATTGCAACAAGGTCTAAGCCAGCTACTTTCAGAAATAACCTTTCAGCACACATTCTACCTTTTTGTGACCTAAAAGTTATTGTGGATGTTGTGTCTTTTTTTGGGTTGACTAAGTGTATGGTAATTTGAGATCTGCATTGTAATGCTGAAAAGACAAACTCTGGCACATTTCTACTAGCAAATTTTCATTTAAGTTCAGTATTGTTTTTATTTTCCGACTTTTTGTAATCTTGGGAAGGTTGCCTGTGCTTTGCAAATTCTGTGGCAGAAGTCTTTGATTAAGTGTATAAAACTGCATCACTTGTTTCAGTGGATAAAACTACATGTTCTCTGTTCTTGACTTGTCTTCTGTACTGAAGGACATTGTCTTGGTAACAACTGAGTAACGCCGAGGGCGTTGAGAAATAACGAGGCGGATGCCACACTGGGGCACACAAAACACACAAAACAAACAGAAAACCAAAGACAAACAGCAAATCATTGAACAGGACCAGAAGTAGAGACTGGAGCACAGACCCAAGAAACAGAACCCGGAACAGAACACAGACCAGGAGAAATGGGACCAAGAGAGAAGATGAAGCAGAACAGAGGGACAAAGGGACAAAGGGACAAACAGACCACAAGATGGACCTGAAGACAAAGCGCTGAGCATCACTGAGAGAACCAGGAACAGGACAAGACCCCACAGCAGAAGCAGATGAAGGAACATAACCACGAAGAGAGTCGCTAACGGCAGACACCACAAGGGAAACACACTCAGGAACAGAACTCGAAACAAAAGACTGAGGACTAAAAAAGGCTGACAAGAGGGGTGAGGAGCAGTGACAGGAGACGAGCGACGATGAGACAGGATGAATATAACACGATCCGACAAACTGCCATGACACATGCAACAGCACACGGACAAACACCGGCACAGAAAAAGGAATGGGAACGGGGACAGAAACCGGAACAGGGACAGAAACAAAGGAAGACAAAGGAACTGAGACAGGGAAGGAGACTGGAAAAACAACAGAGACCGGAACAGGAACAGAAAGACTGGAATGACATAAGAAAAACGAAAGGGCAAAAACAATGGAGACACAGAAGAAGAGGGCGGGGTGGGCGGGAACCAAGGAGAGGCAGGAGAATCAAACACAGGAGGCACAGAACAGGGCGGGATGGGCGGGGACTGGGAGCAGTAGAACCATGAGGCGGATCCTTAAAGGTCTGGAGGCGTGGGGGCGTGGCCAGGAGAACAGGAACTGGAGGCGTGGCTTCTCCCATGCTGGGAACAGAAACCAGAGGCGTGACATGACAGTCTGATTGTCTCTTCTGATTGTTTCTTACAATGTTTGAGGATTTTGACAGTTGCAAGTAACTTTTGAAAGTCTGCAATAAAGTTTTATCATTGTAGTACTCCTTATAGCCTTAGAGTTAGGTTTGATATATAATACCTGTAATATATAATAATTGCCCAGGTACTTTTAATTTTAATTAATATTAAACTTTTAATATTAATTAGTTTAGACTTTCTCCCCAGTGTTAAACAATGAGTTGCTCAAATGGAGCATTAAAAAAAGAGTTTAGATTGCCTACCGCTGTAGGGAACAGTGCCTAGCAAAATCACATGTGCACTCTCTGCTGCCAATCTTTCCTCAGCCCTCCATGGCAAAGACAATAAACTAATACGAAGAAGAAGCAGCGGAAAGCACTTACAATTCCAGCCTGCAACACATTCATCATACAACATGACATCGAGAAATCTATTTGTGAGGACAGAAGAGGACACAAAGGACTTGGGGCTAAATTAATCTGTGTCCAGTGAAAGTGACAAAGAGGGCAGTCCAAGACATGACTAGCTAATGAAGGCAGAATTAACGACATACATACATTACTGAACCATCAGTTGAGAGATGAGTTTGTTCAGTCTGCCTTTTATTCATTAGTTCTGGGCCCTTGTGCTTTAATATTCATTGTTTGGAAGAATGTTGTGTGTGAATAATTGTTAATTTTATTTGATGGACAGGTAAGATTATTTTGCTTGCAGGGGCTCTGGGGGCTTTCAGATAATAAAGTGTTTTTTAAGCAACGTTTCTCTACCCTTTGCTGCTGATTTTAGCAGGTCATTGTGTTTTTTCAGATGGTCAGGCTTGATAAAGAAAAAGTCAGTTTTGAAGTGTGTGTCTTGTTTTACACAGCACCCACAACACTGACCTATATCAATCCGTAAATGAATCATTTAAAAATCAAATAACTCATATTTAAGGTCTTTTATTTTAAGGCCTTTTGTCCGCCATCTGTGTATTGATGCTATTTGTCTGATATCAGCTCTGGAATTAAATTCTGTGGTTCAGTGCTGGAGGACAGTACATGTGAGATATACACACCCTGGGAAGAGTTATATTCTGCTGGTATTGTTATATAGTCTGAAAGTTTCTGGTCTTGGTGACCCTTAACCTGTGGATCACGACCAAGTCTCCCTGATTCTCAGGTGTCCTCTAATGCACGAGTATTCAAAGAATATATGTCTGTCATATACGGTATATGTTATGGTGCTCCAAGCGCCCAGCTGGAGACATATATATATAGCCTACACACACACACACACACACACACACACACACACACACACACACACACACACACACCTGTCCAGTTTCCAATCTCCTGAATATTAATCACGAGCACCTGTGCCTTGTTTGTTTCTCCTCTCTTTAAGCCCACAGGTCCTCCCCTCCAGTGATGCACAACGCTCACCCGTACAGCGTCAGATACGCTGAGTTATTGCTGCCGGCGTGTTTGCCGTGCTCCTCTGTTCTCCTATGGAGAATAAAGGTACTCCATCTCTCCACTCATGGCCTCCTCCCAGCCTGATCACGTCATGTTATGGTTTTTACAAACAAATAATTATTTGCATATGTTTTGTGTGTAAGTGGTAGAAGTTGAATTGGCGAAATTGCAATTGATGTAATTATGAACAGACCTACAAGGCATAAACATGGGCAAATTTGAATATAAATTGAATGTCAAAATTAAAAGTGAAATCCATTATATACAGTCATTTTGATTCAAAATACACAACACACATACTGACTGATTTGAAACATACACACTAAGCTGTTAAACATACAAGTGTCATAATCCTTATAATGCATGCTGTAATTACTGCAACACAAGCCCCTTAATTAATGTTGCAAAAGTAGCACAAAATCTGTGCATGTCTAATGAAATTTCTCAGGTCAACACCTTGACAAGAAGTGGGTGCCTTCCTTGACAACTGCATCAAAATAAGCATCTAGAGTTGCAAAAAAAAAAAACAAAGACAGCTTGAGTAATATTTCCACCAGTTCCCCTGTAAAAACATGACAGCCCGTCTCTAAAACGTGAGACGTACTCAGCTTCCATTCTTTCCATGTCTGCCTTCAAAAAGCTCATGAATAAACATGGACTTGCTTTTAATTACTGTCGCAATGGGAGGACCTCAGTAGGAGCAGAGACCTAATCTGCAGTGTACAGCATTATCTTATTGCACCTGGAAGATAATGTGCCTGGCCAAGGCTCCCGAACGCTTGCTCCGACACCACTGTTTCTGCACCAGGACACGAGAAGAGAGACACAGGACTCTCCTTCCTTGGCGCAGCAGTGCACACCGAAGCGGGAGCACACCGAGACTTCTTCACCTCCACAGTCCCTCTCGAGAGAAGACGACTTGACACTCACCTGCCTGTGTTTGCTTCACAGCTTATCGGAAGTTCCCAGACGCTGATTGTTGAGTGCGGGAAGACCAGAGTGAGAGAGAGAGGGAAAGAGAGAGTGACAGAGCAGATGAGCAGAAGGAAAGAGAAGGAAAAATGAAAAAAGGAGTGTGGGGGGGGGGGGGGGGGGGTGTGAGTGCACTGGATGTGATACGCAGTGGTCCACTCTAAAGGCCAGAGAAATTCTGTACCTGTTTTTTTTTTCTTCATTCATCTGCTGTTTGACTGCTAAAAATGGCCTTTCCTCAGTACCACGATTTAGTGGACCAATCTGTAGGTCTCAGATGTAAACATTGTAAAATGTTTGCTCTTAAAGGAGAGCACTCTACAGCTCTGTGAGGGAAGGTTTTTTTGTGTGTACACTTCTATTCCGGAAGAGAGCCTTCAGGAGTAATTGTATGATAAAGTTTTCAGTTGTTTTATAGCACGTACAAGGTCAAACTTGAATTTTGTCGAGTGGAAATATTTAGAACAGTCGCTAGCATTCTGTTTCGTATAAACTTGAATCTATCTCACATTGCCAGAGACAATTCTCTATCAGTGATTCAAAGATAAACATGGATGATAAATATTGAGTTTTAGTGAGTGAGTTTTAGTTGTTGCCTATAGGAAGATGAATATTAAACTCTTCTGTGTTGTACTGGAGGTAAAATTAATAGTGTGGGGCAGAAGTTCAACACTGCTCTCCGTCTCACTTGGGTGAATTAAACTCATCAAAAAGTCAGTGAGTTTTAGTCAAGAAATGTCAAGATTATTATCATTATTATTATTATTAACCCATTAAACATTGGCTGGCAATAGGAATATATTGATATGATAATACTATAGTAGCAATTTCCAAATTTCTATTGTTAGCGAATATTTTGGCCCTCTGACATCCCCTTTCCTCATCTGAACAGAAAACTACCAGATTTGTGTTGTCACGGTACGGCGGGCCCCCTGCTGGTCGCCCTCGTCCACAGCGGCAGTTGTCTTCTTGTTGTTGCGTTGTGTTCGTCCCTCAGGGGGGCGGGGCTTATGATCCGCCTCACCTGAGGGTCGTTTGTCTATATATGTCTTGTCTTTGTACCAGTTGACTGTTGGTCACTGTATCCTTCATTTGGATTATGTCACGGGTTTTTGGATTGCTCACTTTCTACATTAAACCCTCCTTTTTCTCTGAGACTTGGTGTGATCGCTTCCATTTTATTTCGCACTCCCTGCCCGTCACAGAATGACCAGCCAACCTTCGGAAGTCGCCAGTCTCCTTTACTTTCTCCTTCGTTCGTGGCCATGTCTCATGGTAAGTGTTTGTCTGCGTGGTGTTTGTTGTATGTTGTTGGAAGAGCTGGGTCATTTTTTGTTAGTCCCGCCGTGCTTAAATGTTGTGTTTGACACGACGGTGACTAGGGCAAGCAACCCTGATGCAGCTCTTCGTGTTGAGTGTGTTGTGAAAAATCGTGTACGTGTGAATGGGCGTGTGGATCAGTGTGCATGCTCGCGTGTGTTAATGTTAAATGTGTGTGACGCGAGTGACGCTCATCACGGTCGCCTCGCTCCCCGATTGTTTTGTTCTGTGTGGGGAGCAACTACGAACTGGAGCGGTGCGTCACTAGTATGTGTTAAGAGCGCGCATGTGTGGTTCTCGTCCGTTCATCATTTGTACACTGTTTTTGTTTGTCTCGTCTTTGCGTGTTCATTTTGTCCTAGCGTGTTGCGTGATTTGTTTTATGTAATTCCACACATGCTCCTCCCTTTAAATGTGTGTTGGGGGGGACCAGTGGTGGGTGCAGCTCCTGAGGGAGACCCCTCCTCCATGGTGGGGGGATTAGAGTAAGTGCGCATATGTGTTGTGTGTGTGTGTGTGTGTGTGTGTGAGTTGTGTGCAGGTTGTCCCTGGCAGTGGATCGTGGTTTTCCTGGACCTTGTGGGGGTCTCCACCTGGCAGGAGCCCCCTTATGTTGTGGGGTGACCAGAGTCCGGTCGTAAAGAGCCTCTCCCTCTCGGGCTGGGGCCCCCGGATGTTTGGGGACCATGGGGCTACGGTCTGAAGAGCTCCTGCCGAAGATGGAGATCCTCCCTCCTGCCCAGGGTGACCAGGAGGCCTTTGGGGCTGTTCCTCAGCCCGCAACTGGGGTGCTCTGGGCCTCGGTCTCTGGCACTCCTGGGTTGGGTGGAGGAGTCCACCTTGTTATGAGAGGCCCCAGAAGGGGGCTGACGGCCCAGGAGGCTGGGGTGATCGCTAGCGGAAGGCAGGGGTCAGCTCCAGGAGGAGGTAGGTCCGGGAGGTGATGTAGCCACACCCCAGGGAGGTAATCTTCACACACGGATGAGTGGGGGGGCCGTAGCACCCCTTCCACACACTTTTGGGCTCAGCGGCCAAATGCCGGTTAGGGCATGAGGGCCCTGTTCTGTGTGCTGCCGCTGTGGGCCACACAGCTGGTGGAGGGGAGTGTGGCTTGGTGGGGGGGACTGTCATGGTACGGTGGGCCCCCTGCTGGTCGCCCCCGTCCACTGCGGCAGTTGTATTGTTGCGTTGTGTTCGTCTCTCAGGTGGGCGGGGCTTATGATCCGTCTCACCTGAGGGTCGTTTGTTTGTCTATATATGTCTTGTCTTTGTACCAGTTGACTGTTGGTCACTGTATCCTTCATTTGTATTATGTCACGGGTTTTTGGTTTGCTCACTTTCTACATTAAACCCTCCTTTTTCTCTGGGACTTGGTGTGATCGCTTCCATTTTATTTCGTACTCCCTGCCCATCACAAGTGTACTCTGTCGTCTCATAATGTAAAAAAGTTACTTCCAGCTCTGAAACAAAAATGAAGACACTAGTCCAGCCTTAGCAATGAAATTAGCACAGAGCATGGAGAGGAGAGTTATCACAAAGTTATTAATAAAGTTACTAAAAATAATGTAATTCCTCCTTACAAGTAACCACATCACACAAGCACTTCACATATATGGATATAGAAACAACTGTTCAGGGTGCAAAACCCTCCCCTCTCCTATGGGGGTCGTGAAGACCCATCGCCATGCAAATTTAAAAGGATGTGTTGCAAATACACAGAGGACATTCGTCTAAATCAAAACGTCTGCTACAGTTCCAAAACGTGGTGCAAATTCAAACAAATGCATGCAACTTCAGAAGTGCTACAAATCTAGTCACAACACAATGGAAGGGGGACACATCACAACAGAAGTGTTTCCTGGAAGGTACGAATATGGGATTAATTCCTGTGAGACCAGAGGTAACCAAGCAGCTAGTGAAAAGTAATTATGTTTGCAGCTACAGCAGTTTTATCATTGGTTAGGCTGATACAGAATGAACAATCCACCTTTTCATGTTCTGCATGAACTTCCACAACACACTTCTGTTGTGTTGTGACTGGATTTGCAGCGTTTCTGAAGGCATTTCTCCAAAATGTAGCACAAAGGTCATTTTGATATAAAGTGTTTTCAAAAAAGTTGCATAGCATTCATGAATTTGTGTCATGCTGTAAATAGTAGTTGTCATGACCACCTCCTCCTTGGCATTGTGGTTCCCACAGCAATGCCTTCTTGTGTTTTTGTTTTGGTTTTTGATTTTGCTTTGTTATATCTCCTCACCTTGATATTAGTGTCATGTGTGTCTAATATAGTTCCTTGTTTAATCTGTATATTTAAACCTTGCATGTTTTGTTCCCCATTATTGGTCTCTACGTTTACGAGTTTCCTTCGTGTTTGCTCATTGTTTATTTCGCTGGTCCTCTTCGTATGTTTCCCCCACAGTTTCGTGCTTCTTGTGTCTTTTGTTCTCGGTTGTTTTCTGCTGTACGTCGTCTTTGCTTACACCTCTGTTCCACTTTTGTCTCCCTCTTAAATAAAATCATTCCACTTCACATTTGCATCCTTCCATCTCAGCAGCATCCCAGTAGTTCATGCATTCTCATTTTGATTCATGTGTTTATTTGCAGTGCATTTTTTAAATTTGCAGCAGAATGGGTAATTTGCATTGCAAGGGGACGTCTCAGCCACCGTACAAAATGCATGACAGCCACCTCGTCTTACCACATAATATCAACACTTCATATAACCCTTCACAGCACAGTCAAGCAATCATTACTGACACATCAGTACCATTCACAGTGAATGGAACCTACCAACACCAACAAGAAATACTGTTAATTTGTTGTATAAATAAATAGCTTTTAGATTGGCACAGTGGCCTATTAAATATACATTGCTCAAAAAATGTAAGGGAACACTGAAATCACACACAGGATCTTGATGAATGAAAGTTGAATGCTGAAAGTTGAAACCTTTACTAATGTACATTGTGTACCAAGACTGACAATACAACACGACAATACGACAATATACAATCAACCCACTGTGGATTGTATTCAAAATCAAACTGAAAATCAAAGTTAAAAAAAATTATTTTTATCACATTTCCATTGGCTTATTGACTGACCCAATTTGTGTAAATTTCATAACCCCAACTCATAATGTGACTGAGTAATGTGTATGGTCCTCACATGCTTGAACGCACTCCCAGCAATGTCTGGGCGTGTTCCTGATGAGACAGTGGATGGTGTCCTGGGGTTTACCCTTCCAGACCTGGATCAGGAAATCAGGAAGCTCCTAGAGCAAGCTTCTAGTCTGTGGTGCTCCTTAGCTGCATTAGCTGCACCAATGTATAGTGTCCTAGTCCTCAATTGGTCTCAGGTCTGGGGAATGTGGCATCAATGCCTTCATCATACAAGAGCTGTCTACACACTCTGGACACATGAGGCTGGGCATCGTCCCACTGGAATGGTGTAACTTCTGCCATTATTTCTGACATTAATGTCCGACAGTGTAATGTCTGACCACTCTAAGTCTTTCCTCCCAGTACCTAACAGCAGTCAGACTACCATTGGCTGTCACATGGATGTTTGTGTGACCTTCCAAGGATATGCCTCCCTAGACCATCACTGACCCACTGGCAAACCAGTCAGACTGGATGATGTTGCAGGCAGAATAACCTTCACCGAGGCATCTCTTGAGCCTTTCATGTCTGTTACATGTGCTCAGTGTGACCGTGGTGCCCGAAGTGCCAGTGGCAGACTTGCTAGTTCTTGTGTTTTCCGGTCCCTCTAGAGGACATCGGGCCAAGTCATGCCACAATTATGGAGTCTGTTTTGGGGGTTTTTTTGACAGTTTGGTCAGAAACACGCACACCAGTGGCTCGCTGGAGGTCATTTTGTAGGGCTCAGGCAGTTCTCCTCCTGGTCCTCCTCACACAACAGAGCAGATACTGGCCCTGCTGCTAAGTGGATGCTCTTCTCCCCTATCCAGCACTCCTTGTATAATAGCGAGTGCTCTGGTATATCCTCCATGCCCTTGAAACTGTACTTGGAGACATGGCGTTCCTTTTTGCAATGGTACATATGGATGTACCATATTGGAGAAGCTACCTGAATGTAATCTGTGCAACTTGAATGGACTGCAGATACTGCACTGCGCTACCAGTAGTGCCAATGGCTGTCACAAAATGCAAAACTACAACTACCATTAAGAAGAATCAGTGAGAAAAGATAAGAGTAATTGTATGTGGACTCTACCTGAAAAACTATTCCCCGTTTTGGAGGGTTGTCTTGCTGTCTCCTCTGTAGTGCCTCTTTTGTCACTTTCATTCCCACCACAGCATGTGAAATCGATTCATGCTTACGGTTCCAAACTGGACAAATCGATATCCCAGATGTTTAACTGACTCGGTGTTACACTATGAGTATTAAGTGTTTTAATTTTTGAGCAGTCTATATTTTACTGTTACCCCACAATGGGTGGAATTCATGATAGAGTAAGATGGAATATACGATGGGTCAATTTTACTGTTATTTTAAATTAATCTTACATTTAAATACTATTGATTTATACAACATTTGTTCCAACAACAGCAAATCCTGAAGAGCTTCTTTCATTTAATCCTTGACATTCCCTCACAACCTGAATAGGCATGTTTGAATTATTTACTTGCTTTGAATTGTATTTGTTCAGATGTTGATGGTCAAATTATAAATCGATACATTAAATTAAAATTGATGACTTTAAAATATGACTTGCTGAATACCTTAAGCTTTCTCTGAAGGCATAGAACACCATGATGATTCTCCACTGCAGTGAAATAAAATAACTTTCCTCCAGGACCATAGATCGACACAAAATGCAAGTGAAAACAATACAATAAATAAGAAAGACAAAACCAATAAACACAAAAGCAGAATCATCCACAATGCTGGAGGTTTTCAAGATGTAACGTGTGGTGTAATTCTCCACGATGGAGGGCAGAGAGACTGTGATGATCTTCTCAAATATCCATGCTATTTACTGCAGTGTCTTGTGGTCCAAGATGATGTAATTCCCAAACCAGGCAATGATGCAGCTATTCAGGATACTCTCTATTGTCCCTCCTAAAATTATTGGGGGGGGGGGGGGGGGGGGGGAGGGCTGCTGGGCTTTCTTGGCTATGGAGCCCAGGGGGCAGGGGGGTGCAGTGCTAAGTGTGGTAGTGGTGAACGTGCCACTTCTGTTCTGGATCATCTGAGATCTCCTGAGAGCTCCCGGGATCCAGTCGCGTATGGTGGTGATCAGGTGCTCAGTCCCAGAGGTCTGGAGAATAATGGTGATTAATGCTGAACTGAAATGCTATTAACAGCATTCTAATGTATGTGGCCTTTTTGTCCAGATGGGTGAAGGCCAGGATAAAAGGTCACAATTGCGTCATCTGTTTAATGGGACAATACCTGAACTGCAGGGGGTCCACTGAGAGGGACAGATGGATCTTAATGTTCCTCATGACTAGACCCTCGCAGCACTTCATGGTCATGTGCGTAAGAGCAACACACTAAAGACAGGACTCTCAAGGACACAGGACACTGAAGATGTCATCGGCACTGTTCAAAAACATGTTGAGATGTCCAAGGAACTATATTATGTCCTATGAGATGTCCTGGTCTGCACATCCCCTGAGCACTCCAGCATCCTTATTAACACAGTCTTCCACACATCAGTTGTGGCCATAGTCACTAGAAGGAGAGGAAGCCATCATACCATTCTTGGCATCAGAGCATTCTGAACTTCAAACCACATATAGATGTCATTAAGAACATTTGGAAGAGAAGCATCACCATCTCAAACAGGTGATGTCCTTTAAGTGATAAGAAAGTAATAAGCATTGTTATGTGATACGATGTGTAAAATGGATACGATAAACCTTTATGTACAATTTACCATATTGTTGCAATGTCTTTATCCACTAATCCCGATCAGTAAATTTCAAATTGTTATTCAAAAGGTTCCATGAATTATTCAATAACTGAATAAAAACTAATATTAAACATGTGCAATTACGATAGTAAGAAATGAGCGACTGGACCCACCAGTGAGTTTTTGGAATATAAGTGGTTTTACTTTTAAAAAGGAAACGCTCTGAATTCAGTCTTATGCCAATGTTCGTAGTTCATTATCAACTGATTCACTGAATATCTCTCTTCATTACATTTGGCCAATATATTTTATTCATCACTGAAAGCATGCTTAGGATTTCTTGAAAGATGTGCCTCACCATGATTCTAGACATATACTCATCTGAAATGTATCTCCAGGTCAGGCCTAATTTAGTAAACCTACCTAGCTAATCAAAGCCTTACAAAGCATCTGCATGTTAAAGCCAGGTGTGATAGACTGGGTTTGGAAGTCTTATGAATTTGAAAGCTCCGCACTAAATCCACATTCTTCCTAACAGTTCACATTCTTCAGTAGAAAAAGTATCAATTTTACTTTCAAAGTTACTTTTAACAGATCAAGCCCCTTTTCTTTATCCAGCTGGATAAAGTGTTAAAAAGTTTTCATGCGTTAAAATTCTTTCTGTAGTCAGGGACTGTCAAAACGTTTTGATTCACTGAAGCTACCATTGTTTTGGATTTTATGCATGGACACGAGGATATATGGGGTCTACCCATTGGCCTTGGCTATATGTGCTTCTTTCATTCTCATTTGCTGTGACCTGTCACCTCCCCCTTCATCGTCCCTGTGTATGCAGAGTGGTGTAGCAGGGAACAAGCAAAGGAACTTGAGACGAATCGGAAACTTTTTTCATATGGGGGTCTGCAAATGCTGCAATTTTTGTTATGTGTTACACAGATTTCTCATCACAAATATGGTGAAAATGCATGATAAATGTAAGAATATTGAAGCAAAAGTGCAAGTCAAGGACATAAACCTGGTTATTTGATTACATTTGAATATATAATGCTGTATTTGTCTGATTTTTTAGGCTAATTCCTTAATAAATGAATTTATTCATGGTTTATGGGTATTAATTGTGTCTGGGAGAAAATTATATATAAAAATAAAATATGAAACAGCCTGCCAATTCACTAAGTAGTAGTGGAACAAAGCTCGATCTTTTGCATATGAAATCAAGCTAGCCAGACAATCAGGCTTTCTTTGTGCTGCAAGTGCATTACCCCGAGACAAGCCAAGCAGACCCGTGGTGCCAGCTTGGTCCTTTGAGGAATACCAAGTGTGTATGATTCAGCCCTGGGGATCCTACCCGCAGATGCCTCTGTGTTTCCGCTAAGCCTGCAGAGGCCGTACTGTGGACGACGCAACATTAGCCCAACAATGACGAACACATCTTGTTGTGCAGTGATCAGATGGAAACATGCCTTCTGTTGTCCTTGGCCCTGCTCCGGGTTCTTTTTGGGTACTGTGCACAGGGCATGAAGTGAAAGTAAGAGACATACGTAGAAAGGAGGAGTTGCTGATAGTAGCTTCTGCTTTAGCTGTCAAATGAGTTAGAGTCTCTTCCTTATGTATCATTCATGTGTAGGTGTTGAACTGTGTCAGACGCAACCTACTCTGTTCACATCTAACTCAGAAGAGTAATCTTTAGACATTATACATTTCATATAATGTCATTAAGCAGGAAATGGTATAATTGACCTTGTGCACAGAATACATTTACGTCTGGACAAAAATTATATCACGTTGGCAAGCAGAAAGTACACCTAGTATTCTGTCTAGAGTCTATATTGTAGTCTAAGTTTCTATTCTGAATAATTAATAATATGTAACAAACACAAACTCTGCACATTAGCACATCCGATCCAATCCCAATGTCAGAAACACAGTCTTCCCTCCATTGTCCCACCCCTTTCTTGCCCTAGATATGTACTTGGCTTATATGAATATGAATCAGAAATGAATATAAACATTAACTTATGCTAAGCTATGCTAGATCAGGATGTTTTTGAGTCCATCCGAGCTTTCGACTCTGGATTATTTTTTAGGCTTTGCAGAATATGCTAATACAGCTAATATGGAGGCTTCACATGCTTGTCTGCAGTGTCTATTCAAATACCAGTAGCTGTTGCAGACGAAATGGGATTAGGGTGTCAAATATCCAACATCAAAAATTGGTTAATTGAGTAGAGAAAACTATAGATATGACATTGTATGTGCAGTTTAGTTTAATCTAAAAGTTTAGTTTCTATCTGTTTTATTTTAGCAATGTGTGATAGCAGGTATGAGCACAGATGAGACACATGTACAAATAATAAACTTATGAGAGATGCTCCAAAGACTAGGAGAGACGTGTGTGTGTGTGTGTGTGTGTGTGTGTGTGTGTGTGTGTGTGGGTGTGTGTGTGTGTGTGTGTGTACATGCATGAGTGTGTGTGTGAGCATAGCTTTGTACTCAGCTGTTTGTGTGTCCCCAATTCCAGAGTGGTGGAGTGTGAATTAGCTCCCTCAAGCAGATGGCCGGGTCCTGTTCTGCAGAGGTGAAAAGTATCCCATTAGCTTCTGAAAATTAATGGGTTTAACTTTTTAGTGAAGAGTCTTGAATAAACTTGACCAGCTTGCCTGGGATTCAGCATGGGTCCATATTTAATCAGCTCCCCATTGTTCCAGACACCTCCCAAACGCAAGTGTGCGTTCACAAACACACTCTCTCCCTCCAGCAGAACTGCTCCTGCTAGGCCGCACATGACAACGGTCTGGAGGAGCAGGTGACACACATTTAAACTGAGAGACAGCTTAATTGACAGAAAAAAAATCAGTCACATATTATTAATAATCGTTTCATGCAAATTGCAACAGTTGACATTAGGCAATATTCTATGCAACAGCTGTCTTCAATCAGAAGTAATTATAATGCTTGTCAGTCATGTCAGTGAAATAACAATCAACAAAGAGTATTTATAAAGGAGACTGACATTGCTCAAGTATCATTAAAGCAGTCTATACCTGATCTGGTCAGTGTTAAATCATGGTTAAAGCTGCCTATTCATCCATTTTGGTATTCCAAACTTATCACAGCAGGAAACTCAAGACTTTTTTGGGGCAAGACTTGGAGGAGTCAGCGTACAACTCCATTGCTTTATCAGTGTTTCTGATGAACAGCCTGTTCACCCTGACTGAACTAATATGCGGCTACCTTCTACATATAGACCCATATCCATGGTAGCACCAATCCAAGGTTAATCATACAAGCCTTTTCTTTTAATGGAGGAAATTGTGCATAGGTGATCAGACTAGTGGAGATAAAGATGTCTGAAAATAGACGTCATTTCAATTGCATCTCTTTTCACGTGCATTTTTGTTAGGAGAGAGCGAGGCATGCTTATGAATTTGAATATATTTCCATACACTGAATAAATTAAGAATTAATGTTACTGCTTTCAAGGCAATGTCACATTAAAACATTGTGCTGATTTGACAAGCATTTGGAGGATTTGGAGATTTTTTTACGGGCAAAGCAGGTATCAGATGGGACTACACCAGAGGAGGATCCATTCTATATACAGTATACAGTAGTTCTGCTGCATGGATTGTGAAAGGGCAGTGTCACACTGTTAGTCTTATATCCTTCAGCTCCGAGAATGTTTTACAAGTAAATCTCAAACCATTTTATTACATGTTAACAACCAAACAACAAATGCTCTCCTATCCCAGTGACTTATCACCTTTTGCGTGAACCTGTGCTAAATGGAATATGTACATTAGCAGAACTAAATCGTTTGTTTTGTTTGTTTTTTTTTCCCCTCAGCACCATTAAAAATGTGTGGCGGAGAGCGTCACCGAGGGCAACATTAAAAGGGTGAAATGTAGTGTTTCCTCAGGGAGCATTTTCATTGGTGTGATTTTGAGCCACAGCATGAAAACAATTCAAAAAATGGAACACAGATGGGAGAATAGCTGCGTGATTAGCACTGAACTCCGAGCACAGCCACCGCCGTGCTGCGTCGTAGGTGTGCTATTTTATGGCAAAAGCAGATGCATTCATAAATCCTGAATGTATCCAATCATTCTGTATCCGCAGCACAATGAAGCTAAGCGGTTTTAGCTTGATTCAACATGAAGCATTATATTTTTTATACTTTTTTTATTCTGGCATTGATTTCTTAAAATATGTTATCATCTATTAGTGATTAATTGATTCTGTCTTTAACATGTTCCCTTGTTAAAGGAATTTTAATCTGAGGTTGTATACCTTCATACAATGATCGATTTGTTTGTGTGTCTTTAACAACTCCTGCAAAGTAATAAACCACAAATAGTTTTTTAAACAAGTCTTGGATGTTTTGAAGCTGTTAAAGTGATTTCACAGGAAAGAGAGCCTCTCTCGGTGTGCTAGGCCTAGGTGCATGTTTAAGGTGATAAGATGATCACCGAGATGCAGTGTGTATTTTCCTACTTCCAAGAGACCAAAGACAGGAAGAATAAAGTAAAAACACGACATCAAAATGTCAAATAAGTGAGGAAGATTATTTGAGTCTGCCGCAGTGCCACTGACAATGTCACAGCATGAAAGAGCTCGTTTCTTTATCACACCGTTTGTCGTACAACCCTAAGCCTCTTTGTGCCAAACATCCGAAATAAACACCTTCCAGGCAGCGTGCATCCCTACACTAATTCAATCGATTAGGATCAAAAAATGAAGCTGCCAAAAGGAGTATGGGTAACATCTCTGGAGGAGAGCGGGGATTACTGGCAGGGACAGTGGTACTATGTTTCTCCTGACAGCACTGTACATCCCTCTAGTCTAGTCAATGGTGTGGGAGCCAGTGACAGCATCATAAAATGTTCAGTCGGACATACTGATCCAGACATACCGATAATACAAAAATGGGGGGAAAAAGTACAACATATATCTGAAAACAATACTTGCAGCCATCTTGAAGCTCAACTTTTGTCCAGACTTTTGACATTCTTGTAGATAACAGCATTCTGTGTAGTGTCAGGAACCACATAAGAGAGTCTATTCTGCATTCAGTAAGGTTTGAAATACTGAGGTACTGACTTCATTGACCTGCCGTTTGGTTGGCAGGAGTGTATCAGCAGCTCCAGTGCAAAACTGGAAAAGACAAATATGTATTTTATAATAAACTACATCAGCGTATAATGGAAAACTGGGTAAATGTTTTTATTCCTTTAACTATTTCCTTTGTGAACACAACTAGACAACGCAGCTACAACCAAGATTTTTCAAACATGCTTCACACCATGGATTTTATTTATTTAAGGCACTTTTCCTGTAAATATTTCACAAAATCGTGTGAAATATCACTGGTATGTTATAGCATTCCTAAACACGGAACTGAAGGTTGTTGTGTGCTTACATCAGCACCTAATACAATCACAGCTTTATACCCACAATATATAAGGCTTTTTCATAAGCCATTGTCAAGTCAGGCTAACAAGGTCATTGCAGCAAAAGACAGGAAAAAAAATAAACAGGCAAATCTATAGTCATAACACCCACAGAATGACGAGGAACAAGGAGAAACGTCTTTGTAATGCAGGGCATACACATACAAAGCAACATGGTAAGTATGTATAGCAATGATTTCAATAACTGAAAGCAGGGACTGCCAGTGAGGGCCAACCAAAAGCCGAGGAACAATCTGGAACATTGGTAAGAGCGCAGGCTCCTTGACGCTGACCTGTTTTTCATCCTGTGTCACCCTTTGACGTAATACTATAGATGGCCCTGATAGCCTTAGTGCATACCACATCTATAAAAAGTGGTCATTTGTTCAAGTCACTGGGGAAGTAGAATAACATTTGGTAAAGAAGCACCTATAATTTAGTTTAAACCTACAGTACGCTTTAGCTAATAGACATGGTCAGCTTACAGGCATTTTAGTTTTCTGATTGCATTGAAGAGCTAAATTTATTGTAAAAGAAAGATAAGGCCTTGCTGGTTGTATTCTACGTATGACATGGAGGCCACCTAAGGGTATGTAGAGGACCTCTCCATTATCAGAGTGGGGTCCATCAGAAGAGACAATGTTAAGGAACTTTGTTGGTGGACAATATGAACTGTGTGGAGGGTTATAAGTGTTTATCATCCTAGAGATCATTCTAAGATTGCATTGCTAGGCTGAAGACTCCTATAGCCCTGGAGTCTGAATATTAGATTTCTCCAAAGTCAATAGAGGGCCTAATCATTAAAGGGAATAAATATTCTCTCCTCTCAAAACTATTTTAAGATGTGCTTGCTTTGCTGTGGCTTTTTTTTTTATTATGAACATCATATTGCTGACACACACTTTTTAGCCTCATGGCTTCTCATATAAAACTGAATGGAAGAGTAGAAGGAAAGTTGCCAGAAACACAGGAACGACTTTATTAGACTGGAACACTTTGTGTATCTCCTACAAGGAGTCTGGGTCTATTAAAATGGAGCGAAGTTAAAAAAGAATGCATAATCTTATGTCAAATACCCCCTTGGGGTACAGCAGACCTTATTTTTGCTGGACCAAACAGAATCAAGCAGAGAAAATACACAGACAAAAATGCTTGGCAATGTTCATGTACATAACTAGGCATGAATCACTGCCACTTTGCCCCTTATCTCCAATAGTGCCCTTTTCGGTAGACACTGTTTCATTCAGTTGTTATACCTCCCACCTGCAAAATTCAACTGCTCAGTTTGCCTGCATTTGGGAGACCTTGTTGAGATAGGTAGATCTGGGATTAGCACCCTTCCACAGCCCTAAAATTTACCATTAGAAAAATAAAATAATGAGCTCAAGAACAGATGTAATATTACCACTGATGACACACAAAAGATAGATTAAGTCACATTCAGTTGCCACAAAATTCTAGCAGTTGGTAACCCTGTATGAGATTGTAAAAAAAAAAACACACACAATGTCATTTCTAAACATGAGTTTCTTTATTGTTAGTCAAATGTTACTACTGTTCCTGGCAATATATGCAGCAGGACTCTGTGTCACTTGCTTGTGACCCTTATTGTTTATGTTGCTCACACAATGCCTTTGTGTCATGATGCCAAGAGACAAACAGAGGGGGCATTGGTATTCGTGTAAGGTGGTGCATTATGTGGTGGAGGAAGCTCTGAGAAGCCGTAGGAGACAATTTGCTTCTCCCCCCTCTAGCCTCCCTGGCAAGTCAAAGTTAATTAGTTTATTTATGAGGGGGCTGGAGAGAGTGGCAAATGAAGACTTAGCATTGTTACTTATACAAACAGAACGACATCTCGGGCAGATTAAAGCAGCTGGCCCACTGCACAGCTCAACGTGAATTAATTACCCAGGAGAGAATTTGGAGCTGATCTAATGCTGCACTGCATGGTGGGATTCAAGTGGATGTAGGAGATTGTATGGGGAATCCAGCAGAGGTGGTACTACAGTCATTGCCTTGGGCCACTCTTACATATAATCCTAATCCCAGACCTTGGTAGGGAGCCACAGAGAACATCCAAATATATCTCAAGCATTGCTGTGATGACATTGCAGCACATGTAGCAAAAAAAAAAAAACATATTGCCTCACTATACCTTCAGGTAAGATGTTAGCCATTTGGAATGTGCTTGATCCTAAAGTCAGATGCATTATACACGTTAACTTTGAATAGACCACATAGCATATATGCTATATATTATGTATAAAATATAAACATATATCTTTTCATTAAAATTGACTGCAAATGTTAGCACCGGTAATTATAGTTGATGATAGATAATAATAGTGTCTTGTATTATCAATGTAATATTATGTTGTTTTATATTATTATCTTGCTTTTATATTTCAAAACAAGATGAAATTCTATAAAATGAACAGCTACTAAACATTGCATAGGTGCCAGGTTTAAAAAGCTGTTTCTGCTCAGATGTACTGAGTTATTAGCAGTTGTTGGCTTTGAATTGTATCTTGGTCTTCTCACATACTATATTTCTGTTTTTCAGTATAGTAATATCAATAATGATATGTCTCCCCAAAACTAAGATGCAAAGCATTGACAGATGATCCTAGGAGCCAGTTGGGCATAAAAGTGGAATTTAATGTTTTGCATCCACTTCTGAAAAATAAAAGCAGTAACTATTTTCATATTTCCCTGCAGTTCTACAATCACACAGATCACATCCATGTCAAGAAGAATTTGATTTACGGCTGCTAAAGGTCACTTGTGCTTTTCATCTGTGTTCACAATGGTTTTCTCATCAGGAATTCCAGTCATTGTCTGTGTTGTGCTACTCTTATCACAACGTGTAAACAATGTCTGTTCTTCTCCTCTATCCGTCTTTTAATCCACTTAATTAGTGAGATCTGTAGACTTAAGACTTCTCGGAAATAGAGAAGATACAAAAAAAAGCAGGTTTTGAACATTATCATCTACTGCATGTTCAAAAGGCTTTAAAACGAATGCCTCATACTTTAACATCCAGAGAGTTCGTCTTTTGCCCACAGGCATGCCCTGTTGCCCTGCTGCCCTGCTGCCCTGTTGCCCTGCTGCCCTGTTGCCCTGTTGCCCTGCTGCCCTGTTGCCCTGCTGCCCTGCTGCCCTGTTGCCCTGTTGCCCTGCTGCCCTGCTGCCCTGTTGCCCTGTTGCCCTGCTGCCCTGTGGCCCTGCTGCCCTGTTGCCCTGTTGCCCTGCTGCCCTGTTGCCCTGCTGCCCTGCTGCCCTGTTGCCCTGCTGCCCTGTTGCCCTGCTGCCCTGTTGCTCTCCTAGAGAGTCCAGACTTAAGCTCGAGTCCCAGTTGACCAGTGTGCTGTTTTTCACCAGAAGAACACTACTATATTCTCCTGAGAATGGGAAGAAAGAATCCACCTTTTCCCCTTTTGCTACAAGTGCCCCAACAGGTGTGTGTTTTAGATGCGAATTTAATCTGACTGCACACGTGATGCAGGTTGAAAAGATGATGAGGCGGAGGCTTTGTGCACTGGAGAATGTGTGTTCTTCTGCGCAAAGGGGGAGACCTCTACTGAGATGCTACTACTAATTAAGCTAACATCATTAACTAAATTAGAGGAAGGGAAATATTTTAGAACATCGAAAACAAAGAATAAGCTGAATTTAAGCACAGCTCTGTAATTGAATGGTTTAATGGGGAACTCTGAAAACATCCATTGTTGAGGAAGTATCTACATGGGTGGGTCTGCTCCAGAGCTCATTTGCTGTTCCTCTCAATGATTACCCACACCTGCAGCTCATAATGGTTCATTTACATGTCCATTTACAGCATTTAGCAAACGCTCTTGTCCAGAGCAACTTACAGCAGTGCAATATTCATAAATATATTTTTCTAGTAGCCTGCCTCAGTTTGTTATACGGCCTCTCTTCCCAAGTGAATTATATATATATAAACCTTTGTGAACATATAGTGATCTCTTGTGAATTCCCTACAGTGAAAGGGAAGTAGCCTTTCAAACCACAACTTTAGTCAAATGCTGATGCTAACAGTCCACTCTTGCCTGATCAAAATATACAGATAGCTTATAATAACTACAGCATCCATGTGAAGCTGTGTGACGTGCAACCTTTCATGAATCAGAAATTACATGTTGCAGTCTTGCATAATTTTCCAAGATATCTCCAGGTCAATTTCCAGTGAATAATTCATATTTCATTATTGAGGAAGTGGATGAATTTTAATATTTCCATACATGTATAATGTGACCATTTACCCTCCTTTAATCATTCACCAGGATCTCTTAAAACACAGAAGCAGGAAATTTTAAACATAGTGGGTGTTTCTGTTTCCTGCACCCTCGGTGTTATGCCAGACGGTGCTAAAGATGTTCCCTCAGTGCATGAGCAAGGTCTCCATAGAAATACATCTCATAAAGATACAGGTCACTTTGATTAATATTTCACAACCTTTGTTCAGCACAATATATAAAAGTGGCCATAGCGTGAAACTGCTGCATATAAGAAATTCATGTTACTGAGCCTTTCTTGGCAGCCGGTTGATAAATTCAGAAGGCGAAGTGTGTACGTGCCATCATAACTGTTTCATCTGATATTCACAGCAGTAATCCATGTCAACTAGTTAGCACTGATTCGTGAATGGAATTATATAACACTTTTTTACATATTTGCTTTAAAAAAATTTTGAATGAAAGATCCTTTCACTTCCAACTACATAGACATAGTCATACAGTTCATTAAAAAGTAATAAACTGATTTCTCTGCAACATGTACTCATGCATTGAAAATGATCACAAAAAAAATAATTACATAAATATTTCTAAAACATTCTGTATATTAGGAAGGCCAACATGAATGGGGCCCAGCAGTTAGTATCATCTGTGTTCAGATGCTCATGTTTTGCACTGCATGTGTGACCGTGACTTTTAAATTTCCAAAACAAGCCATCACTTCTGTAGCACAGTGATCATCCCTGACATTTATGAATTAATAAAAGGCAACAGAATGTCAGGGTATCTATTTGTAGGTTTGCCCGCCGAGCACAGACACGTTTTACCTCACATTCTGCATCTAATCGCACATGTGTGCACAAACCACACACTAGCATATTAGGCAATTAATTAGCTAACTAGCACGGGGTCCACGCACACGGTTTTATGGAGAACATTACTCTGCCATGATAAGGCCTTCACTGCATGTTTCCAGTATTAACAAATGTATGTTAGTGACAAATAACGTTGCGTCAGACCTCCAATGTCTGATGGGATGAAATCTGATTCGCAATGTTCTGTGGATTTTTGACAGGATGAAATGTGTCTGATTTGCCCTGAAATGCTCATGTGATTTCAGCGGGCTTGCCGCTCTGAGGATCATCCACGTGCTTCTGCTTCTGTTTTTCCTGTCAGCGCAGGCACGTTAGGAACACCACACTCTTCAACAAGCTCCAGGTGGAACCCTATTGTGGTTTTTCATCTCATGAAACCCTAGTACTGAAGGGCTCCGTCAACCATAACCCCAATATAAAACTCATATCTTTAAATTGGCATGACTTGAGGGACGTGCTTTATCAAAGGGTACAACAAGAGAATATAGTGCAAGGACATGCTGGCATATTATAATATGCAGATTGCTGACATTTAATCCTCTTTCTTTGGTATTTTCAAAAGATTCGACCTACTGTCTTTGTGGATTTGAAGCACTTTGTCACTATTGCACTGCTGCAGAAGGAAATGTAGGTTTAATTTGAACACTGGGGATGATTCAGTATTAAAATATATAATAAAATCTCTAATGCCCTCATGCCTTGTGTGTAGCTGTTTTAGTTAAACTAATTGCTTAAAACTGTTAACATTAAATTGTCACAATAAACTGCCATAAAATAATACAACGTAGGCTACATTAGAGAATAAATCTTGATGTCTCCCACTTACACATCTTAGGTTAATTATAAATGCAATAATGCCTTTAGCTGGACAAATGGTGATAAAATCTCACCTCCATTTGTATTCGCCCTGTCTTTCTGCATTTATCTGCTGCCTTCTGTGGGTGCTGTTACTAAATGCCGTGTTGTATTTAAAGAATGAAAATTGTTTATCTATATCACTAATTTATGTTTAGTTCCTTTACGTCCTTCTCATAGATTGTTTTAGCCATCTTGTTGAGACAGAGATGTTATATCATATAGCAGCTGGAGCAGTGTGATTTAAACTAGGTTTGACCAATCATTTAATCAGTTGGTGTAAACAGAGAAACATATTACCACCAGTGGCAGAGCTAGACTTTTTTTCAAGAAGTGACCAAGGCTTTATCAGAGGGGTCCATATACAAATGAACGAAAGGAAACACATATTTTCTCTTAAAATTACCATTTCCAGTGGGGTGGCACTAGGGGTGGCAAGGGCTTTGTTGGGGGTGGCAATTGCCACCCCTGCCCCCCTTTGGCTCTGCCACTGATTACCACTACATCTTAAATATGATTTCGAAGCTCATAACCAGTGAAACTGAAGTACCCATCATCTACCAGCTCTGTTCTGAGTGCTGCTTGCAGCTATTAGTCTATAGTTTACTTCCTTGACCAAAATAAAAAAAACAATATCACATGTAGAAATATTCATACTGCTTGACGGGAGTCTTGGTTTTCGGTTTGTACGTCGGATGGTTGCACCTGTTTGATCGGGCACATCACACTTGGCAAGGCGACAGTCAGAGGGCAGGAACCGATGACGAGGTGAGGCTTCTTGGTTCCAGACATGACAGGTGCTGATACACCCTGACAGGGGCTGATAAGCCCCAATGGAACCCCCACACTATCCACAGCAATGTAGAAAAAAAGGGTTATCTCGCGCCTGAGCGGTGTGTTTTGCCTCCGTGGGCGCACGCTCCACCTCACGTGGCAGCCCCCCCGGGCTCCTCCCTCCCCCTTCTTCTCTCTGGGCCCCGCCTCTTGGCCGTTTACAGCAGCTTCCGAGATTTCATCCTCATTGCTGTCATCATCTATGCTTGATTAGCTTTGCCTGATAGAATATAACAGCCAGAATATCAACAGACTAGCATGCCAGGAAGAATGCAAAAATTCCTTTTTTGTTTCTTCAGTTTTAACTTGTAAATCTCCTTTGATGCCAGAACGGTCAAAGGATATTGACCCAGCAGTGCTGATAATATTGTGCAAACTAATCATTACTGGTGATTAGCTAATCATACATGTGATACACACTTGATGCAGCGTTGTGTTGCTGCGCTATCATCACATTTACCTGTAGTCCAAATAACCTTTGCAGCTGGCTATCTATCATCTTAATGAATTGCGAATATACCTTGTTAATCCAGAATTATTACAGATTAGAGCAGTATATAAAAATAGAAAGCTATTTTAGCTAATTATGCCCCGAGCCACTTTTGACATTATTGGCAATTAAAATATGTCAAGTAGAGGCCCAAGCTGCATGCTAGCTAACATCCAATCTAGCAAACACGGTTTTCCTGGGAGGAGACGAAGATAATTCAGGGAGACATGTGGAATAATGATACACTGGTAGCAGCATTTATCAATTTGTTATTGAGGACCATGTCAAAATGACTTTAAGGTGCTTATGTTTTTCCAAAATGGGAAGAGTAGAGGGAAAGTTGTCTGAGGATACCCATGGACACTTGCTTTGACATATTAAGTAATAATAATAATAATTATTATTATAAATCATATTAAAATTTCTAAATAGAATTCTACATTGTATTTCAACCAATAGGAAATTTTGTCAAAAAAAAAAATACTGACACAGTTAGGCTGCCTTATATTCAGACCTTTGAGATTTTAATTTCATTAATTAGATACGGGCAACTCTTATTTAAACTAGGAGAGAATAATTTTATCTGGGGGAGGAACTAAAAATAAGTTAAGGCCATATAGGCCATATGTGATGATGAGCGAACAGGGGCAGGACTGAAGATAGGAGCTACATTTATAAGGGCAAATCCAATATAGTTAACATTAGCATGGGTCAGGGTGGGGGGGTCAGATAGAGGAACAAAAACGGAGTACATAACTAAGAGCAGGAGACTAAACACAAACAACAGACAAGGAACAAGACAAAAATTAAACATGTAACAAGGAAATTACCAATTGAATCAAACACAGGAAGTCAAACACAGAACATGACGTACATAATACAATGACCAGTGACAAAAACCAAAATTCTCAGAGTTCAAATAGGCAGAGTAATGAAAGGAAGCTAAATATTGGATCTGTTAAGGCAGGGCAACCCTAAACCAAAACATACACTATATTGCTATATATACACTATATGGATTCAGTGACATCCCATTCTGAATCCATAGGGTTCAATATGATGTTGGTCCACACTTTGCAACTAGAACACCTTCAACTCTTTTGGTTAGGCTGTCCACAAGGTTTAGGAGTGTGTTTATGGGGATTTTTGACCATTCTTCCAGAAGCGCATTTGTGAGGTCACATATAGATGTTGGACAAGAAGGCCTGGCTCTCAATCTCCGCTCTAATTCATCCTAAAGCTGTTTTATTGGGAGTAGGTCAGGAGTCAAGTTCATCCACGTCTTTACGGGCCTTGCTTTGTGCACTGGTACACAGTCATGTTGGAGAAACAAACAAACAAACAAACAAACTGTTCCCACAAATTTGTGAGCATGGAAATATCCAAAATGTCTTGGTATGCTAAAGTATTCATAGTTCTTTTCACTGGAACTATCGGGCCAAGCCCAGCTCCTGAAAAACAACCCCACACCATAATCCCCCTCCACCAAACTTTACACTTGGTACAATGCAGTCAGTACCGTTCTCCTGGCAACCCATTCCACTTTTTACACTATGCGCTTCAACATCCACTGACCCCGCTCCGTCAGTTTACATGGTCTACCACTTTGTGGCTGAATTGCTGTCATTCCTAATCACTTCCATTTTCTTATAATACAGCTGTTCTACAAATTTCATGATTTCACGAATGCACAGGTGGCATCCTATCACAATTCCACACTGAAATTCACTGAGCTCCTGAGAGAAACACATTCTTTTGTAAAAAAAAAACAGTCTGCATGCCTAGGTGCTTAATTTTATACATCTGTGGCCAGAGGTGTATAATTCAGGTTCAGAAAGTAAAAGTCCTCAACAGGATTTTGCTCAGGCTTCCTTGAGCATACCAAGCTTGAGCAAAATCCTGGTGAGGACTTTTACTTTCTGAACCTGGATTATACACCTCTGCTTGTGGCCATGAAAGTGATTGGAACACCTGATTCCTATAATTTGGATGGGTGAGCGAATACTTTTGGCAATATAGTGTAAATAAAGGTCCCAAGGACAATGACACCACAGGAACCACAACACAAGGGGAGGGGCATCTAAATTATTATCAAATGTGTTTAAAATTAAATGAAATCATCATAATTGTTTTCTTAGATTGGTTTACTAGCTATATCTAAATTAAGAAGTAAACAAACATCATAAACAAGAATTTTCCAGCTATGCTGATTTTTTTCATCTTTATATCTTTTCCTTATATTTAAATCTTTCTGTATCTGTCTTTCTGTTGTGTTAAATATTGTGGTCAAATGTTGTCTGGAGGATGGGTGTATCAAGCCTACACCCGCCAAAGCTAGTCCAGCTCCAGAAACACCATCAAAGCCCTAACTGATACACTGCAAAGCTACACAACTACATGATCAAACCTGACTTTAATGTGAATTTTCACTGGCAGCCAATCTGCATTTGAAATGATTAAGATACCACTCTCTCCATTATCTGAACCAAGGTTAAGGAATTATGTCTTTCATTCAGTTCAGCCTTGTGTCAAGAGTGATTAAAGCAGTCTGTGAGTTTGGTAAAATATTCAGGATTATATTTAGCTAAGCATGCCTGAAACACATATGGGACATGCCTCTTACACTGGAAGGTCAGGTCAATGATAGGAGGTCAGAGTCAGAGCTAGTGTACATGAAAGAGATTACGACACTTGAGGGACGTACGTTATCAGGACAACACATTGTAGGCTATGCTTAGCACTTTGTTTGAGACTGAATTGCCACTCGACAGCATAATCAACTCATTCGGTATGTGATATGGTTTGGTTCAGTGTGAGGAACTAACATTCTCTACGCATGCATCTAAATGGGTAAAAAGAGCATTTAATGTTAAGATAACGTGCCTAAAAACACCAGGAGTGTTACTCGTTTTTTACAATAGTGTTACTCGTTTACTCTTACACACACTCACGCCACAAATTTACACTACAAACACAGTTTTCATTTAAGACAAGTCCAGAGCTCAGAAGGTTACAATGCACATACAACCAGTCATGTTCCAAAAATATCAACAATAAGCAAGACGACAAGGAATGTAACTGTACGTATTCTGTTTAAGCTTCCCTCTCCAGAGTTTGGCCGTTAAAAAACGACGAAAGACAAACAAAATAAGCAGGTTCCACTCAAATCGAGCAATTCCATATCAGCTTGATTCAATCTGACAGAGACAAAAGGCCAGAAGTGGAGTTCTGGTCATTTCATTTCACCCACTTGAAATAAATGTGTTTTGCTCTGTGTCATATGCTTCTGCCTTATACCTTTTGGGGCAAAACACACCTTTCCTAATCCATCTCTTGCAGGTTCAGCTGCCTATGTTGGGTTGATGTCTAATGTATTACCTCAGGGAGAGCAAACAGCACACTGGAATGTTTAGACTGTCTTGAGAATTTTTACTTTTATAAATGATCAAATTATAAATGAATCATGTAAATCTATCAACACATTCAATGTGTCTGTAGTAACAAAAAAAACTATTTGGGGAGAACAAACCCTCAGCTTGTGTAGGTTGTGATTTTTTGTTATTGCATTGAGCATCTTACCCTAGAATCCTGCGAAACACTGATGAGCCAATTTGTTAATGCCTTATTTGTTATGCACTGTTTTCTATGTATCGCCACTTTGGGATGTAATGGACTACATATACCAGTGATCAGGTACATATCAGGTAAAACAAAAAAAAACACAAAACAACAGCAACTGGATTGCATTATAATTACTGAAAAGACTAGCAGTTGGGTTACTGGAGCCTAACACTGTGGCAGGACAGTGGGTATTGGGTGTTCTGCTGCAAAGGGCATTCTCACCAATGCAGGCCTGCTAAGTAATGGAAAATTATATGTCCAAAACCAGGGGTGGAAAGTAACTAATTACATTTACTCACATTACTGTAATTGAGTACTTTTTATGAGTAATTTGTAATTTTCTGAGTAGTTTTTGAAATATGTAATTTTTACTTTTACTTGAGTACATTTTGACCCAAGTAGTTTTACTTCACTACATTTGAACGCACTCACATTACTGAGTAAAAAAATATTGATGGTGAAAAATTAAATGCAGGCAGAAATTTAAACTTCTGAGTCCCAGAACTGAAGGCCAATTGCGTGGCCTTGCCTTGCGCTCCCTTTCCATTGTCTCATAATCAGGTCGTAATCTGGTGCACTTTTTTTCCAAAAGGATGAGATTGTTCTATCTTTAAATCTTCTATCTATCAGATTCTGTGGGATCCTGTGGGCATTTTATTGTGAGTAGTGGAATGCTGTTGCATTTTAGTTTGATTTGTGGCATCTTGTGGGCACTTAATTTTGTGTGCATTTTGTTTTTTTTTTATTCTTATCATAGTGTTGTCCGTTAGACAATAGGACTGAAAATTGTTTGCACTTTATGGTACAGGTTGTGACTGTCCTTGTGCTGTGAGGAAGTATGTTCCTGAGCCCAGCTGATCTGCAAGTGTGGATGTGCACTTAAATACGCTTTGAAATCTATTAAAACAACTGAATTTGGTTCATGATTCATCCATGCATTAAATAACTGAAAGTAACTAAGTAACTTTTACTCAAATTACATTTTAAATGAAGTAATTTTGTACTTTTACTCGAGTAAATTTTGAGATGGGTAATTTTACTTTTACTCTGAGTAGATTTTAGGCAATGATACTTTTACTCAATTACAATTTTTCAGTACTCTTTCCACCTCTGTCCAAAACTAATGGAAAAACAACCCGGTCCCATGGCTTTAATGTAGTAATCCACTGGATTAGGTTACACATACCTTTTTAATAGGTAATCAGTAATCTGCAGTGGAATATGCTTATTGAGTACCCCTCCCAACCAATGCACAGTTTGAATTACAGGCCCTCTATACACTATTTAATGATCAGTTTCTTACCACAGGTGTCACGTCTGGCTCCGCCTTCAACCTGTCTGTCTTGCTTCCATGGTGTTCAGCTGTTTCGAGTTTTGTTTGGTTTATATTCCCTGTGGTATGGTGTCAGTGTTTGTAGGTCAATGTTCTATTGTTCATGTGTCTGTAGGCTTGCTTGTTTTCATACACATCTTTGCTGTTTACTACATGTGGTTCGAGCGTCTACTATGCCTGGTTTTTTCATGTTCCTCAGCTCTAGTTTGTCTTAGTCGTTTGGCTTCCCTTTTTGTGTATGGCCCTTGTGTTTCTGGTTATTGAGTTCTGGTTAGTGTATTGGTTTTGTGTTATGTAGTCATACCCCGCTGTCCCAGTGCCCTCCATGTCGGCATGGTTCGGCTACAAGAATCATATTAATAAAACTAGCTCTCTTCAGCACATGTGTCTGCCTCCTGGCTCCAGCCCACTACAACAGGACTGCTGTTGACTGAATATTGTTTTGCCAACCCTCCAGTGACAATGATAGGGGTATAACCCCAGCACCACATGTGTACCAGCTCAACACCCACACCCATGCCAGTTATCATGTCAGAGGTCATGCTGTGCTGAGAGTGAGGTGTCACCCAAAACAAATATCTAGCCAACACTTGGCCTGCGGTCAGACACCGGCCACCTGCAACAAATATAAAATAGCCAGTGAATGTAGGTATAATGTTTCTAATACAGTGTTTGGCAAGTGTAGTGTAGTGTGTGTGTGTGTGTGTGGTGTGTGTGTGTGTGTGTGTGTGTGTGTGTGTGTGTGTGTGTGTGTGTGTGTGTATCGCCATGCATTCCCCATCTGTCATAGTGCCGAGGTGGGAACTGAGTCGTGGGCCTCTCACTTCATCATTTTCGAATATTCATGTGGATTTTCGTGCCGCTGTTTTTCCGCACAGCGCTGTTGAGTCACAGCGAGCCCATGTTGAGTCCTCTAATTTTCACATTTCAGTTTTGTTGCCGAGGGGCGCAAATCTGCCCCTTCCACCGGCTGCTCAGACACGCATGAAGGCGAACGCGCCATCTCTCTCTCTCTCTCTCTCTCATACACACACACACACACACACACACACACACTCACACAGACACACACACACACACACACACACTCACACAGACATACCCTCAGCTTCTGTTTACAGTTACAGACTTCACTTAGGCTACCTCCCTATGGTGAACTTTCCTCTCGGTTGCCCTGTTCACTAGCCGTGCAGAACACTTCAAATGGCATGGAATATTTAATTAGCTCTGCCTCTGCTGATAGCGTTATCGTGGCTGACTCTTAGTCCATTTGCATGTCTTTTTTAACAGTGAGGTTCAGAGGCTCTCTTTAGGGGATAGAAGCAGTCAGACCCCTTAAGCTCACCCTCCCCACATCTTCAGCACCAACCACCCACACTCCATTAGCATGCCTTTGAATAGTCGGGCAGGTTTCAGCAATGCAAAAGCGCTTCCTGAGGACACCGAAGGTATTGCCTCAATAGACAGCTGCACATAAATGACCACCAAGGTGATTTGGAAACCCTTACTGTAGGTATATATACTTTTGATAATGTATAAACACACCCTCTCAGAAAAAGCTCAAATATAAAGCTTAGAAACTATGTTTCTCCGAAGTTAAGCAAGATGACATTTTGGAACTTGGCATTGATGAATAACATTTTTGTTCAAAAATTTGCTCTATTATCACCAAATTAAGGGAATTAAGTTAATTGCAATGAAAGAGAGAAATTGAGAGAAATTGTTATTAAATTAAGCGATGATGGCTGTGGATAGAACTCAACAGTTATAATGTGACTGCCCTAGGAAAGGCTTTTTCTATGCCGGACCTCTTGTTAACCTGCAGGAAATATGTTGGCATGTACTGAGTCAGTGCGAAACACAAAGATGTGTACAAAGGTCAAGCCCTGTGGGGGAGCTCAGGGCAGTAAGTATATCTGTGTGTGCTATGTGTGGGGAGGAGGTATAACCTTAGGAAATGTTACCATGCCAACCAGACAGGGAAGACCATTCGAAATTGGTTTATTTTGTAATCTTGGAAATGATCCAGAATGATCTGTGAGATACATGTGTGTCTTGCAGTGTGGATCACAACCATAAAATGATCTGTTCTGGTTCTCTGCTCTGCCGGTTTTCAAGCATTCTCAGCATTTCCTGGTCAGTAAACATAAATAATTTAGTGAGTGACTCATACTTGCCAACCATTTTAATAGTTCTGCACAGTTCTGCATGTTGTAAATTACTTTGCATATATGTGCCAATGTACCTGATTAAAGAAAGAAACATTATTCTAATGTAAAATGTTATTTAAAAAAAGATAATAATGAATTGGTTGCCTATAGTAAACAGGAGTCACTAGCTAACCTTTGCAACCATGGCTTTTTTAATAACCTCTTTTGAAAAGTGTTTTTAATGTGCCTACCAGAGAGACTCTCATCAGATTCATAAAAACACAACACATATTTGTGTTCCAAATGCCACATCTGCACTGACCAAACAGTAAGGGATGCCCAACATGCTAAAAGCCTAGTTTATTGTTAAAAAAGGGGCAGATCCTAAAAGCAAATGATTAATTGCTAATTTATCCCTGGTACAATTATTATCCCTTATCCCATTATAACAATTATTTCTATTGCCGTGGTTGAGAGGCAAATGTCTGTGACAAGTCCAGTCTAAAGGGCTTGTTTGGGTGTGATGTAGCCATGCATGCAATGTATGCAGCTCTCTCAAAAAATCAGTGCTATACAGAAGATCTGATGCCAACCTCAACTGTACAAGGCTTGAGAAACAAATAAACTTAATGATTACCATATATTGACTGCTGTGTACTGTACTTTTTGCTAATACAATAACATATACATAACACATAACAGCTGAGAAGACATCAAGTTTGAATCAGTGAATTTCTGAACAGAATCAGAAAAGTTTTTTTTTAAAGGCTGCAATACAGAGACATACCCCAAATACTATTGTACGGTGCATTTTAACAATTAATTCAGAAATCATCAGCCTACCAGGCTGTAGGACACCCGGCTGCTGTGTCCCTTCTGTCCTGAGCCTGGGATCCAGCCTGGGATTTTCATCTCTCCTCCACCATAGCGTAGTGAAGCAGTCTGGTGCCTGCATGGTTTGGTCAACCACTTAGCGTTCTTCTCTGAACACGCTTGTGGAGCACTCCGACCCTACATGGTAATTCAGAAAAGCAGTGGCACACTTCACATGCACTTAAACTGGCTGTGCTGACTTGTGGCTACATTGGTGATGCTGTCAAAAGGAAGGTTGCTAGTCTCTACCCAACCCCTTCCCCCAGGTGTTTGAGAGAATCTCTTAATAGATGTCAACTTTCAAGAATGTCAACTTGAGGGTTAGGGACTTTTTGGTAACAAGACCATCAATATTAAATATGAATTTTGACAGAGAGATTTTCATGCAAAATGTCGAGATGTTATTAATATCCATCCGACATTAGCCAACGGACAAGTTATTACAAAGAGCATGTTCATTATTATATTAAGTGGGTGACATGCATTCATACTTTGTAAGCACAAGATAGCTCATGCTTTCTTGCGGTCCAATAGCACAAGTGAATAAAACATCAAAGGAAAAAATAAGTGAGCATGAACAAATGCCCCCCCAAAAAAAGAGTTTCAAAAAGAAAACACTTCTGCCTTCATAGTAGCTATAGAAAAAATGACTGGATAGTGCTGAATGTTAGTAGTGGTTATCCGTGAGAGATGACAGCTACTAACAGCCCCAGAAAGGCACCCAGCCTGCCACATAAGACTATGAAGGGTGACAGTGTTTTCTGAACTTAATTTTAAAGGTTCTGGTCCAACAATATATTTCAGATATGGTATCTTATGACTTACTATTCCACACTAACCAGGTGTCAAAAATAACCTAAATTTCAGTTTTGCCTGCTGCACTTCCTGTGCCTTTGTCAGTCCAACAGGAAGCTGCTTTCAAGAGTTATGAACACGATACACTTTACTCTGTGGCTTTCCACACCTGAGATAAGACATTTTTAATATCAGCACCACATACCTTATTTCAGCCTCAACAGGTATCCAGTTCACAGCACACGTTTGAGTCTGCCCGAGTCTGCATGTTAGCTCACTGCATGAACTTGGAATTAGCTTCATTTGGGTGACAAAGACAATCACGTTTTCTATAAATAGATTCGTAATATTTCGGGCATGAAGATTTGACTATCCCCCCATCTTGTTTTAGATGTCTTCTATCATTTTTCTATCATTTCTCCATTCATACTGATCTTTCTCACTGCTCCAAGTCTTAGTGCAGCTAGAGTAACCACGTCACAGACGGAGATCACTGGATTAGATCAGTATAGATTAGATCTCCTATTAACGTTTGAAGATCTGAACGTTACAGTTAACATATCTTTCATGCTCTCGTCCCCACTGGACATCCCTCTAGCTGTCCTCTAATAGCTCATTCCCACATAGCTTACTCAGAGTACAGCCTAACGACATTTTAAAGCACTTTAAAGAGTTTATTCTTCCCAATGTCTATCCAATACAGAAAGCCTTTCTGAATACCAATTCTCAGCACATTTATTTCAAATATGACGCACACCTTTGTATATTTCGATGAGAGGAGTGTATTTTTAACACGTCTAACGTCACTGATTGCAGTGAAGGGCAAGACCAGCTGTAATCACAGCTTAATGGGACCGGTTGATCGTGCATTCCCTCATGCTGTGAGGAGTGTTCTTCATGGTGAGCCTAACCTACCAAGCACAAGACACGAGTCGCATGTTATATATAAGGCATGTGACATATATGTGATTGCATCTGTAGCTCATTTTATAGATTTTATTAGTATATAAATATGTCCCGTATAGAACTATACGATATATGTTCACAAATACATTTTCCAAATATACCGCAGGCCAGATTTTTAAAACTTGTACACTCTCACCACCTAGTGGTAAATGGGAGGTTCGCTATAATAGGCTTATTATGCCCTATGACAGAAGGGACCAAAGTCCAGGAGATCTACGACCCTGCATTGTTTAGTTCTAATCTACCAATCTAATCTAATCAAGAACACCTGGCTCTAATATTAAGATGCTCCTGAATAATCAGGATGGGGGAGTATCAGAACAGATTATATATAAATAGTATATTCTGTCTTCCTAAGAAGAATTCAAATCAATGTAATATATCCTAGAATTATATTTTATATCATATATAATTATAATTGCTGTTATTATTTAGTAGTACTAGTAGACATAGTATCAGTAATAGTAGTAGCAATAACAAATGCACCATTTCAAACCAAAGAGCAATATTCACTCAATATGCAGTTCAATAGAAATATTTTTTCTCAGACCATTTTCGAAAGTATTTTATATGAGCTCTTTATGTGTACAACTGCAGACTGTAACCCATTTGTTACTGTCCACAGGGGCCCTTATCTCTTTCTATTGATATTTCCTTACCAGTCACTACAAATTATAACATATGCTAAGTGTACAATAGATTCTGGACATTTGACTTACAGAAATACCAACACCGGGTCACCAGACAAAACATATTATTACTGAGTTCTACATTGTTTAAACTAGAAATATTCCTATAGCTAGGATTCATTTTCATTCTTGCATTGTGCAAACATTACACAAAGAATAAAATAGCAGGTAATGCACACCATGCATGCCAGTAGTTTTAAAAGGTATTTTACAGGATCTCCCACTCATTTGGGGAAAGTTTGGACACATTTCAATACCCATGCCTGGGTACCCTTGTCTTTAGTAATGTATTTTTTTATATTTATATTTATTAAATGACGAGATTTGGACATTCTTGCAAGGAACATGCGATGGAGATAGTTACTCTGGATGGTAAGTGTGGGTGCAGACAGCCATGCTAGGGAACTGGCCCTATAACAAATCTGCCTAAAAGTGCTGACGACAATGAATTAGAGCCAGCACTGCAGAACACACCGCACTAAGTATGGGTGACCATTATTAACCGATTGTCAGGTCAGTGAGATATAGGATCTTCCTGTCTGGTTCCATACATTTTGGCTCTGAATGTCTCAAAAACCAAAATCTCAGCTCTTCACAAGATAAAGACACGGGAATACTCCCATCAGCATTAACAGCACACCTTTTGAAACTCTTTCACGATCCCTGGTGAACACCAACAGAAGCCTCATGATGGCCCAGCAGTGAATGTTTTTCCTGTGGAGACTTCAGAAATTTAGAATGAACACATCATTTATCGGTAGACATGTCCCCCAAACGTGTTCATGTCTTGCCTCAGGAAAGTGCTTTCTAAGAAATCAGATAATGCACCATATGCCTCAGAAAGACCTTTTTCTTTTAGGTCATTAAATCACTATTATTGGTTAATTATACATCTATTTATACTCATATTGTACCACTTCTTGCGTGTTGCCGTTACACAATATTAAATAGTTTCACATTCTTGCTTATATTTAAACACTATTCAATAAGTTACTGCATACCGTATCCCATTATGCACTCATTGTATTCTGCTTATTATACTTTTAGTGCAGTCACCACTGTCCTTTCCCTCTCCTCTCTTGGCACAATTGTTTAGTACATACATGCCTCTCTCCTCCAATTCCCATGAACTTGTTTTTGTAAGACCATTCTGCTGCTGTATAAGAATGTAGCTGCATTTCATTATGAACATCACCTATTCTGCATACAACTAAAGTAACCTTGACTCTGGTGAGAATACATTTGCTACCCAAAAGACCCACATTTCAGGCTGGATGTGGTCGGTTACAGAGTTAACTAAATTGATCAAGAACAGTAGAAAAAAAAAATAATGTGCAGAATTAACACTTCTGGATCACAACTGCATGCAGACAGAGGGAAGATTAAGTAATAATGTCAAGCCTATTGCAATCATTAAGATTTACATTTTTAAAAATTGGTCACCTAATAGGAATGTGAGCAGGTGTTTACACTGTATGGAAACTGAGCTCACCATTAGTACACAAACGACAACAGCTTCAAAGAGGAAAAAAAATTTATTGGAATTATCTAAGTGACATGTTGGCTGCCGGGGATGATGACACTTCCTCGCGGCTGAAGTTCAGTAATCCATGTCTTTAATCCAGCTGCAATAACAAAAAGAATTAGAAAACATACAAGACACTGAAACAGCATAGATTGACTGTCTTCAAATCAAGTTACAGAACGTTACAATAAGAGAAACGCCATGACTTACAGGTCATGAGCTTTTTACCAATAGCCCCGAACAAACTAATACTTGCCTTGACAAAGCCGATGTCTTTTGCGTACTGCCTGAAGCATTGGCGACACATGTTCAGCCCGTACTTGCGGATCAATCCGTGTCTGTTGGAACACACGCGGCTGTGGACACACAACACACATTTAAGGTCCAGTAGGTGCAGGAACCACCGCTCGGTCTGAAGCGCCAGCCGGAAACTTCTCAGCCGTAGCCAACCAGTTAGCTACACGTTCGTCTAGCGAAGCGGCAACGTTTAATAAACCTAATTCAAGTGGAAAATAGCAATTACACTCAATATTTCAGAAGTTAGTTGTTAGTGTAAACCACCCGCATTTAAGACACCGCGCGCTGGAACTAGCGCTGTGCCACTGGGGCCGCCATGTTGCCTCCAGCTCGTGCGGTCTAAATGTGGCCCGATAAGAATATAAAATAAAATCTAAGTCTTCATAAGTTATATAATAAAATCTAAGTTAGCATATAGGCAAGGTATGTGCTTGTATTACTGACCAGGACCGAGATCCCTGACCGAATTTTCGTGGATGACTCCAGTAGAGCTGCTGATGGCCCATGTTGTCTCTTTCTCTCGGGATGTCGAAAAGGAAGTTAGCAGGCCACGCATGCGCGAATAAGATCTGCTTCTTCGGGGCACAATGTTTATGTGACTGAAGTTTGAGTGTCTCCCCCTTGTGGTTCCAGTAAAACTTCAACAGCGAGGCGGCCGACTGAACGCACTGAAATGACATAAGAACTTCAGCATTTACAAGTAACCAAAAATTAGTGAGCCGTTTGTTTTATTGTTTGTTCCAAAAACTTACTTACAACATTAAAGCTTTAATCTGTTCTTCAAAATAGCTTAGCAGAATTGTGTAATATTGTTGAACGTTCAATTGACTTTGTAGTTATGAATGTGCTAAATATATAAATAAAAACTAGAAGATTATACGTGTTCTGACTAAAACATATAGGAAGTGTTTTAGTCGATTGTATTTTTTTCTAAAGTTGCTGAATAATCTTTCTATGTGTTTCTATGTGTTCTACAGTATGTGCTGACAGATCCTCCTTAAAAGCATTAAGTCTCTTTTAACAAGACTGAAGCTGAAAGCTCTCGAAGCATTCCTTCAGACACAGTCGGCCATGCCTTTCATTTACGGATTGCTTACTTTAATTCATACCACAGGTAATCAGGTTTAATTAGTAAAAATCACACCAGAAGCAGGCTTGTCAGAGCAAGGTGGAAATTTCAGAGAGTCAATCAGTTTGTTTTTTAGCAAAAATACTTAAAAGCCCAAAAGTATTACTAATTTGAAGGATTCCATAATTTGGCTTTGTTTCCACTGAAAATTTTCAAAGAGAAAATATACCATACCCCGAATGCTTTAATTTGTTACTATCCAAATAACATGTGGCAAGTTATGCAACAGTTGAGTTAAATTAAATGGTACACAGCCAAATTTCGCTGCGCTTAAGCCTTGGGTTATTTTAGGAATGCACAACACACTATTCGATTCAGTATGTATCCCTCAACTGGTAAAGCAATAGCATATTTCTATTCACTTCTACCTGTGCCATTTCATCAGTATTAGTTCCTGACTGAAAAATGACTGGTGGTTTTCATGCTGTGTTAAAAATCCCAGACAAAGCCAGGTTAATCCTTCCAAAATTATCTCTTCATGGTTTGGAGCAGCACAATATATGCAGTGTAGTAATAGCCATCCATCTAAATCTCAATACTTTGCAGCCAATAGCTTTCTCTCCTGGTCATAAACAAGCTAACATTCAGCAGCATGTCTGGTAATGTGAAATTCTGTGAGAAAGAAAAAAAAATACATCTCTGAGGGACAGTAGAGGGCAATTATAAATACAACATATTGGACAGCACAACCCATTAATTGTAGGCTGGGGAATTCTGAGCTGTGCCCATGGTCGGAGTGGGCCACTTTTTCAGCCCGGTGGTTTCATCCCCAAATCCGGCCCAAAATTATTTTTCCCTCCCAATCGGCCCAAACTAGAGATTGACATGAGCGGAATCCTCCCGAATCTCCCGATTAGCCACTCCGGCTCTGGCTGTGCCTAATGTTAGACTTAAATATTAGGCGCAGTCTAGTATGTATCGAATCCCAAGGAGTACACGCTGAAAAGATATACAAAAATTCAAGATATTTTAAGATAAACAAAAAAGTCAAGTTGTGACATCATTTCTGTGCTAACACTGAACACGCCCCCTCCCCCCCATCCCGAGGTGCATTGTGGGAAGTAGGTCGGCAGCGGCTCCAATTTTATGAAGCTGATGTTCCCACCAGCGCTAGAAGGCTGGAGGAGCTTCGTACGTTTAGATAGAAATGGACGCGAAATCATTCGTATGACTATGCCGCTACGTCTCTGGCCGCAGTGCACGTCCACGTCAGCTGTAAGTAATCCCACGAAACGCCCGTTCGCGTACGAACGGCTCCAGTCGAGCCGCGTTTGGATTATTCTGGCTGGTCGGTGACAGGCTAGCGCTCGTTAGCCAGTTAGCTTCTGGATGCTAGCTAGTTAGCTTCTGGATGCTAGCCAGTTAGCTTCTCTACCCTGAATGTTGTTAACATCTGGAGCCACTAACCAGGTAGCTAAGCTAGCTAACAGCCATTAACATTCTTCGTGCAAATCCGTCTCATGTGGTAGCTATCGTAAAAAGCGACGTGAAAATCTACAAATAAAATGAAAGTAAATAAACGCGTCATGTTTACGGTGTTAATATCGCTTTAGCAGCTAGCTAGCTGTTTGTGCTAACGTTGTACATTATGTGGCCCGTCAGCTCGTCACGTCCTCGTAAACGCGACGGCTGACGATACGCAGCTGGATGTAAGTTCACCAGCGGCCGCTCGGTACCTGTAGTGTACGACCAACTCAAATTAGGGTTAACTGTATATATAATACTATTGTACATACGTTTTTAATGCGTGGTGTGTTTCTTGGCGCTTTGGTGGCCGTGTGTTAGAGCTGGCTGGGTTAGGTGGTGTGTACCTGTCACCCTGCGTGTAAGGGGCGCTCAGCAGGACTGCGTGTTGTGCTGCTTGTACCATCATTTCAGCCCTGAAAACACCAGCTCGTCGTTTTAGATTTTGGGAAGGAATATAACACCCGTTTGCTTAATATTCAAAGATGCTGTCATCGCTTTTCTGCCAGTCAACGTGCGTGTTTTTCTACAGATCTAGGTCTATTATATCTAATATATCTGATTAACTAGGTCTGCTGCTTTCACTGAGGGAAAGTGGCGTTTCAGGCTGGAGTAGTAGGCATTTTAAACACCATCGAAATCACCACAGTTATGGGCAAATACTTTGATAAGTGGTTGCATTGCAGTAAATTAATGTTCTTTTCGCTATTATTGAATGTTATTGATTTCTTGAGGTAAGCAAGAGCCAGCTCTCCGATATTTTACCTTCCTATAAATTTTGCCTCTTGATGCTGTTAATGTAGGTATATACATATATAAGGGGTTGTGTTTGTATATTGTCTTTAGTTTTATGCTACAATAAGAGGAGCTGTTGGTATACCAAAGCACAGCTGTTGTTGTGTTGTTATATAACCTATAGCCACATCAATACCATTCTTTAACTTTGAGTCTCGAGAACAAAACACACTTTGACACAACTATGATTTTTGAGAACAGCTTGTTGTTATCCATTCATGAGGATAACTGACTGCAATAGGATTTGCTGGAAGAATTAGAAATTAAGTAGATTCTTTGTGGGTCATGGCTATAAGTGAGGGTTGGCAGTATGCATGTAGTAAGCCAAATTGTATTAAGAGTTTCAGCTGTTTATTTCATAGTGAATATTGTAAAATGGTGAAATTCTCTATATGGATGTGCAATTGGTGATTGTTTATTAGTTGAAACTAATATGGAACTTCATTACAATGTGAATTATTGAAAATTATTCTAAAATATGCACTTCTATTATTTCTTTTTACCAGGTTGAAAGATGCAGTTCTCCTGCCTCTAAGTAACTTGCCTTATGGGATTATTCCTCGGCCAAACTGATATTGCTTCATTACATTCCAAAAGCACAGACCCAGGCACAAAAGGTCAACTTTCCACTAAAGTTTTCAAAACAAATCTGGAGCTCACACTATTCTTGGATAGTAAACCTGCCTCTTTTTTTTGGGCTATAATTTATGCTATTGTCCCACTGGGTGAAGGCTTATCATGAGATTCCGAATCTACAAGAGGAAAGTGGTAATACTGACTCTGGTGGTTGTAATTTGTGGATTTGCCTTTTGGAGTAGTGGGAAACAGAAAAAAGGAAGTGCCATTTTCCCCAAAGAAGCCGAGACTGTTAAAAGGAGTAGCAGCAGCAGCCAGGCACATGTCACCGTCCCAGTAACTCCTAAACCAGTGAACGAAACACTTCCAGAAAAAGTTGCTCCTAAGCCTGAGGTGGATAATACAACTCTGGTATACCGGGGGATTGTATTCCAGCTCAACTTTGACCAGACCTTGAGAAACGAGGAGAAGTTCCGGTCTGTGCGACAGAAGGATGATCTAGTGGTAGTAATTCAGGTCCACAACCGCCCAGAGTATCTGAGGCTGCTTGTAGATAGCTTGAGGAAGGCAAAAGGCATTGAGAATGTCCTGCTTATATTCAGCCATGACTTCTGGTCCCCCGAGATCAACCAAGTAGTATCATCTATTGATTTCTGTCTTGTTCTACAGATTTTTTTCCCCTTCAGCGTCCAGCTCTACCCTCAAGAGTTTCCTGGGAGTGATCCCAGAGACTGTCCTAGAGACATTTCCAAGAAAGACGCCTTAAAACTGGGCTGCATAAACGCAGAGTACCCAGACTCATTTGGACACTACCGTGAGGCCAAATTCTCCCAAACCAAACACCACTGGTGGTGGAAGCTGCATTTTGTGTGGGACAGAGTCCGTGCGTTAAAGGATCACAAAGGACTGGTGTTGCTCATCGAGGAGGACCACTTCTTGGCCCCGGACTTCTACCATCTTCTCAAGCTGATGACCTCCCTGAAGCGGGAGCAGTGTGCTGATTGCGATATTCTTTCACTAGGGAGCTATGGGCACATTGGCTATGCCAGCAAAGCCAACAGGGTGGAGGTAAAGGCCTGGAAATCCACAGAGCACAACATGGGCATGGCCATGAATAGGGAGACATATCAGAAACTCATTCGGTGCACAGACACATTCTGCACTTATGACGATTACAACTGGGATTGGTCCCTACAGCACCTGACTGTGGCTTGCCTGCCCACCTTCTGGAAGGTCATGGTTAGTGAAGCACCTCGCATTTTTCATGCTGGGGATTGTGGCATGCACCATAAGAAGTCAACCTGTATGCCCATCAGTCAGAAGACGAAGATAGAGAACATACTTCAGAGCAGCGGAAACCAGCTGTTCCCCAAAAAACTACTCATCACAAAGAGACTGCCTGCATCAGGTGCCGGTGGAGAGGCCCCTCACGTTAAAAATGGAGGCTGGGGAGATATAAGGGACCATGAACTTTGTAAGAGCTATCTTCGGTTACAGTGACCTCCTTATCTTTGGTTGGTTGGTTTGATGTTTTTTTTTGTTTGTTTGTTTTTTGTCTTGTTTTGTTTTTTTGCATCCTCTAATGAAAGCCTTTGCAAATTCTTAATGGACGATCTCTTTATATTGCCTGTTTTGTTGAAATGTTCCAAATAAAAAGGTATGTGGGGGTTTGGGTTTTGTGCTTGTCTTTTAAGCATTTGTGATTTCATGGTTTGTATTCCTTTCTGAAAGTGATCAGGTGTGGTGATACAAAAACTAGCCTGTGCTTTAAGGCCAGAAGACATTTGCTCATGGAGGTTTTCGAAATGTTTTCATGAGTAAACTTTTATTACTTATTTCAGTATCTATTTTTGACAGAATTGCTTATGTGGGTGAGAGACAAGTATATTCAGAAGTATATATTTTTCATCTTTATACACATACGTACTTAGGCCTGAAATATCCTCTATTTTTTTTCTTTGGCAATTATATTAGGTCCTCTGAGACATCTGCCCCATTTTTATGTGGTATCATTTAGCATTGCCACAGCTCATCATCATCTCCTAGATCTCCTGAAGTTGAAACGGCAGCCAATTACATCCCATTTAACAGATGCTAAGCTACAAGGAGCCATGTCATGCTACTGATGTTTGTGTCTCATTCAGAGAAATTTGTGCTTTAATTCTGCCCTTCTGAACTTCCTACTTTAGTGTTACAACAGAGGTTGCTTTGATTTTGCTTCCCTCTCAATGTTTCAGAGGCTTCAGATGTTTTCAACAATTACTATGAATTTTTTCAAAGAGTAAGATTGAGCCATTCATTAACGGTTATCTATAACTAATTTGCATTCTGGGATTTAAAAAAATTTAAATGTCTGCAGTGTGAGGATCTCATTTAGAATTATTACCATATAACGTAACATTGTGTCTCTGCACATAAATGTGATATCAACTGGAATGGTAGTTTCATTGACTGTTTTAAATCGCTGTAAAATATTGTATTTTATTCATAGCATGCGTGTTCGATCTTGCAACATAAATTTTTGTAACACTGCTTTTATAATATGTTAATATATGAAGAGTATTACAGCCGTTTTTCCTGATAAATATTTTTAGATGAGCCTGAGCTTTCATACAGTCTTCTAAGGATGGCCACATGTTTGGCAAGTTATAAATTATGCAGAGTATACATGTACACTTGAAACATTTATCTCCTAACACTATCTTGTAGGTGTTTGTTCAGAGAGAGCCCGCTCATTGGCATGCACATTTGTCCTGCAGGTCCAGTACAACATCCACTATCATGTCATGGCTGTGCTGACAATGGCTTTCCAGATCATTTACGGTTAGCAGTGGTTCTGTAGACAGAAACTGACCGTTGATGAACGGAGTAGAGGGTGGCTGTGCATTGTACTAAAATGGCCAGTGAGAGTGTGATGTTCATAATATGGTGGACACACGTGTGTTAACTGAAATAACAGTCATTGTAGTAAGTTGCTGCATAGAAGCTGATATTCACTGGTATTAAGGAAAAGTGTTGCCGTGTAAATGAGGAGAATAACAACCTTCACTCACATTATTTGAGTTGTTTCCCATGAATATTTAAATGCATGTGGGAGAAATTCATATACAGATAGAATTTCCTAGTTTTATGCAGTATATTTTTTATGTATTTGTATATATTCAGAAAATGAACAGCTTTTTTGCTTATAATATGCAATATGTTAAATGGAGGTTCTACAATTTATTTATATTTAACTTGGTTAAGAATTCCCATTTTTCCTTGAGCAAGTCTGTATAATTAGCAGATAGGGAAAAAGCCCAAGGTCCAGATTTTAGGAGGATTAATGAGAGACTTCAAATAGTCTCTCTAATAATTACTCTGCTAATATTGTGTCTCAGCTACATAAATAGCTTAAAATTATATGGTCATGTAAAAGATAATTGAAGCCGCCTGTTCAATACTGGATTAAACAGTAATTAAACGCACTTGTTATAAAATTGAACTTATGGGGAAGAGCATACAGTTGGAAGCATTTCATGTCACATAAACCTGAGGGCAATCAGCAGCAGAATAGAAGCAAAGGGGAGATAAATCATTAGTGTTATACACACTAACAAACAGGCAATAACATGGTTTTAGATATACATTTGTGAATATTTTCCATTACATCACCAATTCTTGTTGCGACAAAAAATCTAGTCTGGAAAATAAGATGTTTTGCACTTACATTATATAAAGGTTAGCATAAGTTATAACCATTTTAAGCATCTTAAGTGCATTAGGATCCTGTGTAATGACAGTGCCAAACCTACAAAGAACATAATTATCAAACAATTAAAATAACACATTGAAAGATAACGTCTTCAGTTTTCTATAAAGTATGTAGTTATTGGCTGGAGGTGCATGAGTGTGAGATGATGGCTGAGTATCAGAGTTCAGAACACATGAAAATCACATGACTACATTCCACCACAACATTTGCAGGACATGAGGTGGACCCTATAAATCCTGCTCATATGAATCTTGATTGCCAATGCCAGCACTGATACACATACACAAACATTCTATGCTTTTTTGGAGAAGGTTCTGGATTAATATTTAGGCTTAATATTAGGACACAAACATTAATAAAGAATCAAGGAGATGAGATGGAAGTGGAAGTTCAGTTTCAAACCCTGATCATGTACCCCTTTATATACTCATACAGCTCTCAATCTGAGTCAGAGTGGCCTGGTTTGTTAACAAAACTAGCAATGAAATAATAGCATCCCAGTTATAAAGCTCAGCAAAGCTCTCCATTTACTGGTCAGTCTACATTCTGACTCTCACCTGTGGTCACAAGCTCTGGGTAGTGACTGAAAGAATGAGATTGTGGATACAAGTGGCTGAAATGAGTCTTCTGCAGGGTGTTCAAGCTCTCCCTTAGAGATAGGTGAGGGATTCCGCCATCTGGAAGAGACTCTGACTACAGCCACTGCTCCTCCATGTAGAGAGGATCTAGTTGAGGTGGTAGGGGCATCTGGACTGAATGCCCCTTGGCACCTCCCTGGTGAGGCGTTCTGGGCATGTCCAACTGGGAGAGGATCCCGGGGAAGATGCTGGAGACATTATATCCCTAAACTGTCCTGGGAATGCTTCGGTGTCCCCTCAGAGGAGCTGGAAGAAGTGGCTGGGGAGAGAGAACACTGGATTTAAGCTACTGCCCCTACATTAAGCAGGTGCTAATGGATGGATGGAGTTGGAAAGCTATGGTAGCATGCATTTCTCTTATCTACCAGCAGGTGGAGTCTATGCATTCTAAATCATTCTTATGGAGATATATTTACCAGAATAATCAAAATAGCATTTATTCGTTTCATATATTTATTTCATTATCCTTAATCATTCCTTATCAAAGCGTATATCCTCATGGTATAGCCGGCAGTGAAGAGCTTAACGTAGTTTACATTGTACATTTAGGAAATTGTAAGTTTCTGTGTAGGCCTAATTATGGAAATAGGCCTACAGTCTCTAGTCAACTGGGATGCATTTATCCATTATTTTGGATTCGCCAGTTTTAGTAAATCTGAGATTTAAATAAATAATTTAAAAAGAATTTTAATACAAACGAGATACAAAACAATACACCACACATAGGACTTTTCTGTCTCAGAATGTGAATTTCCACGCTGTTTTCCAATAGGCTACTATGGTTTACGATAGTGTGCAAACATGATGATATACCGTATTGCAGATTTCAGCATGATCAGTATTCTATTTAGCATACCATACAAGTATCAAGGCCTATTTTTGACCAGGACCACCTCCAAGAAAATTATCACCAATTTAAGGGGCTTAATTATTGATATAAGTTATAGTCCCGTGACAACCTATGCTTCATAAACAGAACTTCGAAGATTTTCTTCTAGAATTTAAGTAACCAAAAGAAGGAACATTGATTGATTAAATTGTACGGAGTGTCTATTTGCACCCGGGTACAAGTAGCATTTGCCACACAGCGAGGCTATTTTCACCCCTTAATTAAAAAAAAAAAAAAGCGAACCCATCTGCGCATGTCTACCAATGAATGCGCGGGAGCAAAAAGGCGCAAATTCAAAGGAACCGAAACGGAGACAGTAGGAAACGGTAAGCAGAATTTGGTTAATAGTTATGTATAAAAGGTCCATCACTCAATCAGGGTGGCCGCGGGTCCTTAAAAAGTCTTAAATGGTATTAAATTTCATTTTTGTCAAATAAGGCCTTGAAAAGTCTTATTTTGTCTTAAATTTTCAACCACAATGTCTTAAATTTGCGGAGCTAAATTTAGGGATGAATAATTCCGTTAGCGGTGTGTTGAACTTAAATATTGCTCGCAAGTATTTCGGGCTTAACGAGCACCGGTAGTTGTTGGACTGGCGGGATCATAATTTCATGCGGGCTGTATGTACGTTAACGTCTGTTCGGAGAGATGGGGAAATGCAAACTTAGCCAGAAATGGTTGGAAGACCCGACATATTCTTGGTGGCTCAGAGCTGTCACAGATACCAGCGAGGCTCGTCAGCAGCAGCCTGCAATATCTACGTTTTGCCCAACAAGAGAACCATTCAGTCGAGCTCTGCTCAACGTCGCATTCACGCTGTAGGCTATGCGGCTCTACCAATACTTTGAAGGCTTAGGTAATATGGGCGCTAAAAACAGTTAAGAGTCACCAGTCATACAGATCCAACGAAGGAATTGACTCATTGTTTAAAACCATGTTCCCTGATGCCGCCTTCAAGTCTGGTTTATACTTTCGCGAGTGACCGTAGCGCGTGAACCTCCGCGAACGGCGGGACCGTTGCAGTGTTGTCCGAAACGATATATGTGTTAGTATAAAGAAACACTCCTCAAAAACAGGGGAAGGAACATTTACCTGACCAATTTAATGTTACTTTGTGTTCCAAGTTTGACAAGTGCTGAAATTTAGGCTAAAGTACTTAAAAATGCTTGAAATTGTAACTGCTTCATTTCACAACAAATATCTGTCTGACTGAACAGTTCTCTTTACGTTAACAAATACGAGCCTCTTGTAATTCCAGGACGAAACATGAGAGAACGTGAATACGTTAAGATTGGGCGTTTTGAAAATAAACAACCATTAAATAATGTGATAAAAAAGCGAATTATTTCGAGTATATGTATAAATATTTTACTTATTTAAGTTTAATGTGCTGGGATATATAGAAATGGACCATGAAAGTGACGTACAAATGATTTAATTCCATCTTGTTACGGTGTATGAACCCTGCAAACATGACTTGGTTAATTGCAAGCCGCTCGCGCATGGGCGAAACCACCGCGATTACGTCATTTTCGACGCAGCGGCTGACGAGCGGCTCGCGCGCTGTCGTACACCTCTCGAAATTTGTAAAAACTTCGCGCGCGCCGCGCTTCAGCGCAATTAACCAAGTCATGTTTGCAGGGTTCATACACCTTAACAAGATGGAATTAAATCATTTGTACGTCACTTTCAAGGTTAAGTATAAACCAGTTATAATAATAATTTACTTGCTGAACAAGCCGAAGGGAAAGCAGGAACCCTGATGGCCAAAGTGATCACAAAATCAAACATCCTTAGAAAGAGTTTCAGAGAAAAAGTAGCAGAACTGAAAGGGGTTGAGCATGAGCTGGAGTGTGGATCAGAAAAACAGGAAAATGGCCTAGTGTGTGTGTGTGTGTGTGTGTGTGTGTGTGTGTGTGTGTGTATGGTATGATGCTGTTGTCAGTGTTTGAATTTTGTTTTGTATAAAGTTTCATTGTGTATACTGTACAGTGAAAAAAATGTAATGTTTGTGTCTTGTATTGTACGTCTTGTGCATTAACATTTGAAGTTTTCAAGCAGCTAGATTAATTAATGTAAATAATCAGTTGGTTTTTGTGCTTTATTTTAACGTGTATGATCTTGCGAGTTGGTCTTAATTTTATTTGGAAAACGGTATTAAAAAGTCTTAAAATGTCTTAATTTTCCCTTGGTCAAACCTGTAGACACCCTGCTCAATTTAACTTTACATTTTAAGATATATATTTAAGAAATAGTGTGAGAATTATTATCCAACGAACACTGATATATTTTTGAGCTAATAGGAGCATAATAGTGGCGAACGTAAAGTGTTACCGGGTGGGGGGTGTAAAATGGACACAGCGAGAAAAAAAAGACAGATTTCAAGTGTGCAGAAACAGTCTAAATAGTCGTTTGAACTAACCTAGTGAAAACCGGGACATTAAATGATTTTTATTTTTTGCCGGGACCGAATATTAAAAAGAAGGAAAACCGGGACAAACCGGGACAGCGACGTGAAAACCGGGACAGGTGGCAACACTAACTGGCGCTACAGAGCTTGGAGGCAGACACAAACGCTGAGGAGAGCGAGATTTATTAAGAGGAATGATCATGATCAAAGTCGTTCAAACAGGCAGGGGTCATAACGGGCGAGCCATCCAGGTTTGACAAATAAACAGGCATGACGAAACTAAGAATTAAACTAAGACACCGAACGAACACTTTAAACCAAACACGGGGTAAACGCATACAAACTAGAAAATCAGGCTACAGAAAACACAGACGACTGAGCAACGAAATGAGTAGAACTCACAGACCAGGAAGCGTAGAACACTGAACAAAGAGCATGAATAACAAGAGCACAACACGACCAAAGAGCATGAATAACAAGAGCACAAACTAACCAAATAGAACAAAACAACCAATAACCGATAAGTGAAACACTGGGACTATAAATACACAGAACTAAACTAGACACACAGGTGAAGACACTGATGACACGGGCGTGTCATACGAGGGGAAACCATGGAGACAGACACGCAGGGAACAACACAGACACAAGGACAGGAACCCGAAGTGACAGAGAGGGGGGTGTAGCCCTACGTGACAGTCGCATTGCTATCTTACAAAAACAATTTTGTCCAGTCTATTTTTTGAGTTTTGTGTAAAATTATATAATTTTGTCTTTTTGTTCTCTATTTTTGTGTTGTTTCAGTACACACAAAGGACATGAATGTGTATAACAAAAGATGTACAGTCCTTTTGAATTAAGGTTTTTGCATGACAGAGTCAATATGCCAGACTTATAATGTAATGACTATTTTATATAAGCTAATATTTGTGTTTTCTCCCAAGAAGGAAGAAAAGCTAAAGAACATTTGTGAAGGATACTCCTTCGACAGTTGTGAGGAATTCCAGAGAGCACTGAGATTATGGAGTGAAGAGGGCTACCATCCAATGCACAAAATTAAAATTTATTTAAACATGATGTAAATAATAAAAACCCCAATTTATTTCTTTAAAAAATGTACAAACCATCCAGAAAAAATGAATTAAAAAGTCAAATCTGTCTTCTGCATTCTGTGAAATTAAATAAAATTAAAGAGGCTGATAATGTACTGGCAGGAAGAATATTTGTATACATCATACTGTAACGCTGGCGACTGGGTGAAGGACGAGACACAGAATCCTGTTCGCTACAGACGTTACTTTATTTGTCTTTACACATATAGCGCAGACAGTGCACATTTAACACTCATATAGAGACACGTAGACTCAAACAACGACGAGCACAAGACACTGCGCGAACGCACATTAAATAGACAAACTATATAAACCCCACATGATGACGAGACGAGCCACAGGTAAAACGAATTATCACAGGACGCAACCGCACCCACGGAGATCCACTGACGCAGACGACGTAAACACACGCCCAAAGGGAGGGGTCGGGGACCATAACGTGACACATACAATGTGGTGTACATATCAGGGTGCTACAGACAGATATTAACTTGTTACATTTTGTTTTAACATTATTTATCACTGGCAGTGTATATTACATGTAGTATTTACCATGTGATTACTGCCATTAGCGGTAAGCGACTTAGGATAATTAAATTGCTATTTAAATTCTAAGCATGGTAAAGAAAAAGACTCACAAGTGAAAAACAAAATTCAAACAGGTCTACCCCATAACCCCAAATAAAAGTATCTTCACTTCTTGTAAAATAATTTGTAAGTAAAATGGAACACAAAAGAATAGTACTAATCTTTGATAAATCAAAATGTTGGGTGCAAATAGTACACACTGCTACGTATAGCCGGGTGCAAATAGCACACACTGCTGCATATACCCGGGTGCAAATAGCACACACTGCTATGTACACCCGGGTGCAAATAGCACACACTGCTGCATATACCCGGGTGCAAATAGCACACACTGCTATGTACACCCGGGTGCAAATAGCACACACTGCTGCATATACTCGGGTGCAAATAACACATACTGCTGCATATACCCGGGTGCAAATAGCATCTGCCTAAATTGTATTAAATAATACATTAATTGATGCATTAAATAGTCACGAAGACGTTAGCATTCTGTTTAAATTCCTCAAGCCTTTGTAGACGTTATCTACATAGCGTTGATAACAGCATTAGTGCTACATTCCTTTGAGCGGTGTTTTCTATTTCCTATTCTTTTTTGTGAAGTTACTTGAGTGGTTATGAAGCTAGTTGTCCTAAATAATAAACAGATTTCAGGGTTTGAGTGGTACTATGTCGACATCGTACCGTAGGTGACACGTTGAACTCCTCGAACATGTTTAATGTACCATCGTAGCATATATAAATCCCATTTGACTTATAGTTCAAACTTTAATCAGAATCAGAAACATTTTAGATGAGGGGAAACTCAAAATCTATTTTGGTTAGTGCTGTATTCTCAGATAATCAAAAAGTGAAAAGGAATAGACAAAGTGGTAAAAACCGGTTCTTCTGTTTAATTCGTTTCATTTATCATTGCTAACTATTTTGATAATCACCTATTGTATATGAAGCCTATGTTAGATGTGAATTTGTCCTGACATTTTTGTGACAATTAGTAATGAATCCTTCAATTATGTCAGTAAACACAAATCTTACTCTGTAATATGTTTTAAAAAGAGGAAGAAATTACAACACTGTCCAGTCTGTAAAGTTCAACTATAGTTAGGCTATAAGCTTGAACATATATGTGCAGTCTGTACTGTGAATAATAGCACCTAGTGAACTAGTGAAAATTTGCAGATTCCTCTAGCCAATAGGATGCTGTGGTTGTGTCACTGAGTAGAAGGCATTGCCCCCAGCTGTGACGCTGACAGACCCATATGCCACTGGCAATCCGGAAGGTTCTCACTGTGATTGACACACACCACTTGTGACTCCTCAACCCTAAAAGGACAAATGGTGTATGGACATAGACCACCACCTTCCAAACCCCCACTCACTCATGCACACTATCTACCATAGTGGATACTTCTGGAACCTTCTGAATGAGAGCTTCTAGAATCGTGACCTCCAAGTATAAAAAGACTGGAGCAGGCCCAGTGCTTGACAGATTCAGCAGAACGGCAGAGAGCACAGCTCAACATACAAGAACATTCACTGAGTGGAGTGTACCTCCATACAAGGGAAGATTATATATCTTATAGCATACATAGAAGACAACTGAAAGGTAAGAGGCTTGTTAAAACTACTGCCTAACCACAGATCCTGCTACTTTTTTCTGAGGTTTTGAGAAACATTGCACTAAACATTTGTCTTGAGATTATTTTGGAATATGAATTATTTTCTCAGTCTTAATGGTAATCACTCAAATTCTGAATTTGCAATGCTTTAAATAGGATGACTTATTGTCATTCCTAAAATCATATATTACATTAAAAATATCAAAATCAATTGTATACTATTACCAAAGCATTAATTTGCTTGCATCTTTTATGAAAAGTTACATGATAGAAGGTTAGTTAGAGAGCACATGGCAGAGGTCTTCACAAAGAGCATGGCAGCTGCATGCAGTACTATGAAACATGAGTAAGACAGATTAGGTCAGCAGACTAGGAGGGATAACCCAAGTTATAATTTTACTATCGTACGAGGAACTTGTGATACTATTCCAATAAAAAAAATCAGCAGGCGAAATTGTGTATAGTTGATGTTTTAAAGGAGTAAATCATAAGTGCTTTACATGCCTCACTAGTCTACCCATGCCTTCCCATTGGAAATTTAAATAATAATGAAAAAAAACAGCTATTATTTTGGAAATAATAAACTACCTGTAAGGTCATAGCTTATGAGTTATGAGATACAGTTTCAATTTTCAGTTTTCATTTTAATTGATCTCATTAGCGCATTTTTTATTAGCCTATTTTAAACAGACCTGAGATTGTTTAAATATAGCCACCTGTTACAATACACTTTCTCATGAAAAAGGTGTTTAAAAAATTTGATGGTGTTTTTTCATCTTTTAACACAGATGCCTGAAAAAGCTGCCCAGCCCATGATGGAGGAGGAGGCAGAGACATTTGCCTTTCAGGCTGAGATTGCTCAGCTGATGTCTCTGATCATCAACACTTTCTACTCCAACAAGGAAATCTTCCTCAGGGAGCTCATCTCTAACTCCTCAGATGTAAGTTCATAATCCAAAGTTCAGTAACTATTTGGAGAGATGAAGAAGAGAGAGATCTGGAACAAAGACATTTAAATTTTTTATACTTATTTTTTTCATGAATATACTGTTTTTAACATGGTCTCAAATCAGCTTTACAGGAATCAGATCTAGCCACACCCCCAACCCCACCCCACCCTGCCCCACCCCAATGGAAAAACCACATATTCATTTGATTTTAACCTTTTTCCACAGGCTTTGGATAAGATTAGATATGAAAGTTTGACAGATCCAAGCAAACTTGAGTCCTGTAAGGATCTGAAGATCGATATACTTCCTGACCAGAAGAATCGTACCCTGACCATCACTGACACTGGCATTGGCATGACAAAGGCTGATCTCATCAACAACCTGGGCACCATTGCCAAGTCTGGAACAAAGGCCTTCATGGAGGCTCTGCAGGCTGGAGCTGACATCTCCATGATTGGGCAGTTTGGTGTGGGGTTTTACTCGGCCTACCTGGTAGCTGAGAAAGTCACAGTCATCACCAAACACAACGATGACGAGCAGTACGTCTGGGAGTCAGCAGCTGGTGGATCATTCACAGTGAAACCTGACTGTGGTAGGCACTCAAAGAGAACACCTGACAGAATGTAATCTGTGTTTTACACAGTACTGTTTCAAATTCTTTAATTCAATTGTCTCTGTGTTTTGGGTTCACAGGTGAGCCTCTTGGCCGTGGCACGAAGGTGATTCTTCACCTGAAGGAAGACCAGTCTGAATATATTGAAGAGAAGCGCGTCAAGGAAGTTGTTAAGAAGCACTCTCAATTCATCGGCTATCCTATTACTCTCTTCGTAAGTTTTTTCTGCATCTTTTGAATAGATGGACTCCTATGGATACATCTTTACAAAAAATCCATGCCTACATATATTAGTTCTAATGTAGAATTTTTCCCCCTGTTTGATCATTGTGTTTTAGATTGAGAAGCAGAGGGAGAAGGAGGTAGACCTGGAAGAGGGAGAGAAAGAGGAGGAGGCAGCAGCTGGCGATGAGAAAGACAAGCCTAAGATTGAGGATGTGGGATCTGATGAGGACGAGGACAGCAAAGATGGCAAAAACAAGAGGAAGAAGAAGATCAAGGAAAAGTACATTGATGTTCAAGAGCTGAACAAGACTAAGCCTATCTGGACCCGTAACCCTGATGACATCACCAACGAGGAATATGGCGACTTCTACAAAAGCCTTACCAATGACTGGGAGGATCACCTGGCAGTCAAGGTGAGTTAGTATAAATGACAGAAAGAAAATGGAAACCTCATGGATTGTTTTCTTTGCACTGTTGCTGGCAATAACTGAGTAACTATGACTAATGAATTAACCTTTTGATACAGCACTTCTCAGTCGAGGGCCAACTGGAGTTCCGTGCTTTGCTGTTTGTCCCCAGAAGGGCAGCGTTCGACCTCTTTGAGAATAAAAAGAGGAAAAACAACATTAAACTTTATGTGCGTAGAGTCTTCATCATGGACAACTGTGATGAGCTGATGCCTGAATATCTTAGTAAGTGTGCTAATATATATTTTATTACTGTGTCATAAATATTATTTCCTAACAGACACCCAAGTCGTATATTTATTTTATTTTCAGATTGATATTGGAAAATACATTACTGGATCAATATTGTCTATATTCATTTTTATTTTATCTAATTAGATTTCATAAAGGGAGTGGTGGACTCTGAGGATTTGCCCCTGAACATCTCCAGAGAAATGCTGCAACAGAGCAAGATCCTTAAAGTTATCCGAAAGAATCTGGTCAAGAAGTGCCTTGAGCTCTTCACTGAAATATCAGAGGACAAGGACAACTACAAAAAGTTCTATGAGCAGTTCTCCAAAAACATCAAGGTAGATATACACTACTGATTCAGAATGAGCACAGAGAAAACCCCAATGCGGGATATATCAGCATTGTTTCATGTTTTCTGTTCTATTCCAGCTTGGGATCCATGAAGATTCTCAGAATCGCAAGAAGCTTTCTGAACTTTTGCGCTACTATACCTCCAGTTCTGCAGATGAAATGGTGTCTCTCAAAGACTATGTGTCCCGGATGAAGGACAATCAGAAGCACATCTACTATATTACTGGTTAGTAGCATTACGTTGTCTCATGGCTGCAATAACAATACAAACACTCTTCATTTTGAATGTCAATTAATTTAAACACCATTCTTCCCCTTTCTCAAAGGTGAGACAAAAGAACAGGTAGCCAACTCGGCTTTTGTGGAACGCCTACGCAAAGCAGGTCTTGAGGTGATCTATATGATCGAGCCCATCGATGAGTACTGTGTTCAACAGCTGAAGGAATATGATGGCAAAAACCTGTTGTCGGTCACCAAGGAGGGTCTGGAGCTCCCTGAAGATGACGAAGAGAAGAAAAAGCAAGAAGAGCTGAAAAACAAATTTGAAAATCTTTGTAAAATCATGAAAGACATATTGGATAAAAAGATTGAAAAGGTAAAAGAGTCCCTCATGAGTAAGAGGGACGTGAATCTATTCAACAAATATGTACCTCATTATGTAACTTAATTACACTGTTATAATGACACAACATTTTCCCCCCAACAAGGTTGTTGTGTCAAATCGCTTGGTTGCATCTCCTTGCTGCATTGTGACCAGTACATATGGCTGGACAGCCAACATGGAGAGAATAATGAAGTCCCAAGCTCTAAGGGACAACTCCACGATGGGGTACATGACTGCCAAGAAGCACCTAGAGATAAACCCTCTGCACCCAATAATCGAGACCCTTCGAGAGAAAGCAGAGGCGGATAAAAACGACAAAGCTGTGAAAGACCTTGTGATTTTACTATTTGAGACTGCTCTGTTGTCTTCTGGATTCACCTTGGATGATCCACAGACACATGCTAATCGCATCTACAGAATGATCAAACTTGGTCTTGGTGAGTTAAAATGAAACACTCAAGGATATACTTGAAACTAAAACAATCTAGGAAGTATGTGCTAATATAATTGACAAGAGAAAAGCATATTTTATATGTGAATTCTACTTTTTGCAGGTATTGATGATGATGATTCAGTTGTTGAAGATGTTCTTCAACCCAGTGAAGAAGATATGCCTGTTCTAGAAGGTGATGAGGACACTTCTAGAATGGAGGAAGTTGACTAAGATTTTGATTAGGCATTCAAATAGCACACAATGTTTTTTTTTTTACTTGTCCATTCTAATTACTAGCAGTTAATGTCCTTAGTGCTAATCATGTTATAGATGGCCTATTGATTTGCTTTTTAAATTTAATGTTTGTTATTTTAATTTCTTTTGTGCTTGTTTGACAATCATCTGAAAATGTAATTGATGTTTGAACAACATTTTTAAGGAACGAAAGTATTTATAATAAAATACTATTTATAAAAGGTCTCGAGTTACATTTCAAGGAGACGCGTCCTGTGAAACAGCTACATTCCTGCAAATCAACTAGGTTATAAAAATCACACCCGCCTACTTCAACCGACTGACACGCCCACAAGTCCCTCCCCACGCGCACAACAAAGCGCGTCGGGAAGATTCGAGATGTTTCTGGAACACCGGAGTTCTCGAACACTCTGAGGCGAGACGTATATATAGAGGCTCAAGGTTTTCGTCAGTTAATACTGCACGCTGAATAGATGCAAGTTTATCACTCAAACTAACGGAGGCCTTTTCTCTTTAACTGACTTCAAGGTAAGCGGCTAGCTAAAGAGTCTTGGACTACGAGTGACTGACTACGAGTTAACTGACATTTTTTTATATTTTAATCCTGCAAGATAGACAGTGTGCCTCAACGTCAGCTAGCTAGGATGGCTAAGTTAATGCTCTAGCACAGCTCGCGTTTAATGATCAGTTTAGGTAACTGGCTAGCTGGATATCTAGTTAAAAACTACTTGCGAGAAATAAAATGTTTGCTCTTTTGGTGTAATAAACTATAGCTAACTTAGCCAACGAAATGTCTTTAAAAGATAGCTGTAATTAAAATCGTATAAAATCGTTCCCTTCCCTAGCTGTCTGCTGAGGAGGTTTCGTTGGCATGTCTAAGATGCCCAACTGGAGTTTGCACGGCCATCCAACCAGATGGCCGTGTACTGTAGCTTGAATGAACACGGTCTCGGTTGTGCCCCGCGAAGAATGAATATAACTAGCTGGACTACGTATTTTAACTAGCCTGTCTAATTTATGAACATAAAACTAAAGAAAAGCGCTAGCCAACTATGGAAAGTATAGGGTAAAATTTGATGTAATCTATTAGCTAGCGATACTTGGTTGAAAGCGCTTCACTTTAGTTAGCTAAACTAAAAAAAAACATGTCTTGGCTAAATAATCTTGCACCATAAAATTTATCAATTTTAAGCGTTAACCGTTCTAGTGTGCTTAACTCTATAGTTAACATGTGCAACATACACAAATGAGACTGAGTGGGTTTCTGCTATGGCGAGGCTGGTAGGTTCTAGAAGGTTGTTGTTAGTCGCGGCAACCAGCAGGTGGCGCATGTCTTGGGCGCACAGCCATATGCTCAGAGACTTAACCGGAAAATCATTGATCAGGATCCTTGATGGTTGTATATTAGATACTGATTATATTGACGGTTAATGAGGCATCAGGACGTTCTCTCGTGACGAGTGAAAGATTGTGAATATGTTAAAAGGTTGTTTTCATTTAATAAGATGGCTATTTATAAGCTAGCTACTTACCCCATAATAATTATCTGTAAGTAAGCTTTTTAAATAGCTTGAGCACAGTGCTTTAGTCCTTCAGGCAATGTGACACTGACATTTGAGTTGCAGTTGAGTTGCATGTGCATTAAAAAAATAGTGACAATCAGGTGGGCTTTCCTTCATTTGTACAAACTGGTCTCTTGTTTCTTGTGCAGATGCCTGAAGCACATGACACACCAATGGAGGAGGAGGCAGAGACATTTGCCTTCCAGGCAGAAATTGCCCAGCTGATGTCTCTGATCATCAACACTTTCTACTCGAACAAAGAGATCTTCCTCAGGGAGCTTATTTCAAATTCTTCAGATGTAAGTAATGATATTGTGCTATAATAAGTTCAGGCTAATAAGTTGGGCTATAGTTGTACATTACTTATACAATAGTTGTACTTTAGTTGTAAAATTAAGCATTTCAGTTTTATTGGATTCAGTGCCTTTTGTTTATGATTTAAGGCTTTGGACAAAATCCGATATGAAAGTCTGACCGACCCAAGTAAGCTGGATTCAGGAAAAGATCTTAAAATTGAAATTATTCCCAACAAAGAAGAGCGTACCCTGACCATCATTGACACTGGCATTGGCATGACAAAAGCTGATCTCATCAACAACCTGGGCACCATTGCCAAGTCTGGAACAAAGGCCTTCATGGAGGCTCTGCAGGCTGGAGCTGACATCTCCATGATTGGACAGTTTGGTGTGGGGTTTTACTCGGCCTACCTGGTAGCTGAGAAAGTCACAGTCATCACCAAACACAACGATGACGAGCAGTACGCTTGGGAGTCTTCTGCTGGAGGATCATTCACAGTGAAGGTGGATAACTGTAAGTGTTAGGCCATTGGGCATTTTAAACGTTCTTTGCAAGAATTCTTTTTGTCCATTTCAGTTTGTCACCTGAAATTTAATTCTAAATGCCAGTAGAAGGTGAAATGTACTGTTATGAGTTTCTCACAATCTGAGCTTCTGTTGTCATTTTCCTAAACTTTTATTTCATCCTTTAGCTGAACCAATTAACCGTGGCACAAAGGTGATCCTGCATTTGAAAGAGGATCAGACAGAATACATTGAAGAGAGGCGAATAAAGGACATTGTCAAAAAGCATTCACAGTTCATTGGCTACCCCATCACTCTTTATGTGAGTATCCCTTGCAATTGAATGTTTGCTAATAAAGTATTTTAAGTTTTTGAGCCTCAATGATTCTCTTGCCACTTGTAGTGGGTAAAACATAAATATGGTTGTGCTAAGGTTTTTTCCCCCTCAAGTTAAACTTCTGATGTTTGGATGGTTCAGTCATTTATTTTACTCCATTTTCTGAATATTAAGGTAGAGAAAGAGCGTGACAAGGAGGTGAGTGATGATGAGGCTGAAGAAGAAAAGGAGAAAGAAAAAGATGGCGAAGGGGAGAAGGATGAAGATAAGCCAGAGATTGAGGATGTTGGTTCAGATGATGATGAGGACCATGACAAGAGTTCAGACAAGAAAAAGAAGAAGAAGAAAATTAAGGAGAAGTACATTGACCAGGAAGAACTCAATAAAACCAAGCCCCTGTGGACCCGCAACCCTGACGACATTACTAATGAGGAGTATGGAGAATTCTACAAAAGTCTGACAAATGATTGGGAAGATCACCTTGCTGTCAAGGTTAGTCCACAAAAAAATTGACCTTTTACCTTCAAGAGAAGCTCATTTCTCACTTGTTGTGTCACGTGAGAAAAGTAGTGTCAAGTAGTGTCATGGTCTTGTGGAATGGTACAGAGCTCATCACTGATTACCAATAATTACACTTTGTTTCCTCACAGCACTTCTCTGTAGAAGGGCAGCTGGAGTTCCGCGCTCTACTTTTTGTTCCTCGCAGAGCTCCGTTTGATCTCTTTGAGAACAAGAAAAAGAAGAATAACATCAAGCTGTATGTGCGCAGAGTCTTCATCATGGACAACTGTGATGAGCTTATCCCTGAATATCTCAGTAAGTACAGTAGTCAAGTATTTTGTTAATTATTAACTTGCTTCCATGTGGGGGCACAAATATAGTGTTAAGTGCATCTAGCACTCCCCACTAGATTGTGTGTATATACAGTGCCCACATTACTTGAAACTTGTATTGAATCTAAATCCTTGTGTTTCTTTTAGATTTCATAAAGGGAGTGGTGGACTCAGAGGATTTGCCCCTGAACATCTCCAGAGAAATGCTGCAACAGAGCAAGATCCTTAAAGTCATCCGAAAGAATTTGGTCAAGAAGTGCCTTGAGCTCTTCACTGAACTTGCTGAGGACAAAGACAACTACAAAAAGTATTACGAACAGTTCTCTAAGAATATCAAGGTAGGTAATATTCATGTGGAATATTTCTGCCAGAAGGTGGATTTGCTAACCCACCTGTTGCAAAGTTTTACTACATCTGATACATCATAGGTATTTATGATTTATCAAAGTATTCATGTGGTAGCAAGGGAAATATAATCTGTACAGTGCTCCCTAGAGACCACCACCGTATTCCCCACTAACTGCATGTTATTGGCTTACCATGTGTTTTCCATTTTGATCCACTAAAACTAATTACAGGTGATTTTCAGTTGCCATCCATCCTTAGAACACACATTGAAAGGGTTTTTAGAAGAGTACTTAATATTCTTCTGATGTTCTTTTACTTTGTATTCTCCCTAATAGCTTGGTATCCATGAGGACTCCCAGAACAGAAAGAAACTGTCTGAACTGCTGCGCTACTACACCTCTGCCTCTGGGGACGAGATGGTGTCCCTTAAAGATTATGTCACCCGCATGAAGGACACCCAGAAGCACATCTACTACATCACTGGTAAGAACTCAAACTAAGTTGAATAACACCATATACAACTTTCAGTGTTTTCTAATATTTTTGTGGATACAATTGAATCATTTGTTTATTGCCATGTATTTATTTCAGGTGAGACCAAAGATCAGGTAGCCAACTCTGCCTTCGTGGAACGGCTACGGAAGGCTGGTCTGGAGGTGATCTACATGATTGAGCCAATCGATGAGTACTGTGTTCAGCAGTTGAAGGAATTTGAAGGCAAGAACCTAGTGTCAGTGACCAAGGAAGGTCTCGAACTCCCAGAAGATGAGGATGAAAAGAAGAAGCAGGAAGAGAAGAAGGCACAGTTTGATAATCTGTGCAAAATCATGAAAGACATTCTTGAAAAGAAGGTTGAGAAGGTGAGAGAAATGTTTACAAAGTTAATGAAAACTCATTCTGTGAAGGATTATTAAATCCCTGAAGACTTAACTCGTATTTCTTTTCTAGGTTACTGTCTCAAACCGCCTTGTGTCCTCCCCGTGCTGTATCGTTACTAGCACATATGGCTGGACAGCCAACATGGAGAGGATTATGAAGGCCCAGGCCCTGAGAGACAACTCCACCATGGGCTACATGGCTGCCAAGAAGCACCTAGAGATTAACCCCGATCACCCTATTATTGAAACTCTTAGGCAGAAAGCAGAGGCTGACAAGAATGATAAGTCTGTGAAGGATCTGGTCATCTTGCTGTTTGAGACAGCACTGTTGTCCTCTGGATTCACACTTGATGACCCTCAGACACACTCTAACCGCATCTATAGGATGATCAAGTTGGGCTTGGGTAAGTATAAGTCTGTTTTGAAAGTAATAGCGGTTTGAGCATTTTTTACTTTTAATCAACCATGCAGAATTTGGAACCCTGAGTAAAATGAGTTAAAGATCAAACTATCAGTAAAGCATCCTCAAGCCACGCCTTTCTTGTTTCAGGCATTGATGAAGATGACCTGTCCACTGAAGAACCTGCCTCTGCTCCTATTGAGGAGATGCCTCCCTTGGAAGGGGATGATGACACATCACGCATGGAGGAAGTTGACTAAAAAATTAGTCAGTTATACAGAATGTACAGGGTTTAATGGGTGGGCTTGACTTGCACTTAGGTGCTGCAGTGAGTTCAGGTTACGCTATGTATGGCTGTAGGAAAAGATGTGATTTCTCATGTCAGTAGACGCATGCATCTATTAGTCAGATTGTATGTATCCAATGACGTTATGGCTAGGATACATTTTTCCAGACACCAAATTTGGTCTTGAATTAAATGTATGTCTTAATCTTGGACTAGGCCTAACCTGTCTGGAAATCCACCTCGATATGTATAAAGAATGAGGCTACATCAGGATTTATACTTGTTAAAAGAGGAGGGAACAATTGTTATCCATGTTTTATGCAGTCATACTTGGCTATGTACTTGGGTGCAGATAGAGCCTACTTGATGTTAATGATTCTGATTGTGTTCAAGACTTGTTATATATACAGATTCAAATGTGATATTGATTCAATATGATTCAAATGGTCATTTCCAGTTTATTTCCCTTTTTTTGTATTTAAGTGCATATGCACTTCTGTATTTATTTACATTCCACTTTATTTTTTTTGTAAGTATCTTAAAACCTTAAATCTGATATTGTAACTTACTGGTGGGAGATAAAAATAAAGTTTGCCACATTAGATCATTTGTGCTTGGTTTATAATGTGATCATCCTACACGGCATTCTTCATCTTCGCACGGGCACATTGTCACAAGTTAGATAAACTAGCTGACTAGAATATAAACCTAAGAACTGATCTAATGACTGAAATGTACCACATCTAACTGAAGGTGGAATATCAGACACCTGAAGTTCTTACTTTGAACAGCAGATGTCAGGACACGCAACCAGATTTTAGTGTCATGAGCAACGACTCAAGTCATTTTGATGCTTTTACTGTGTCAAGAATGAATGAAAATCGAGTAACCTTCGTGATGAGGACCATAATTTAGTCGAAATCATGTAGCGTAAAATCACAACACGCATCAGCGCCGAAAACGACGATATTTAGTAAAGTCAAAACTTAATTCGTTCTGTATCGTGACAAAATTGTTCAGACAACCCGCCCCCCGATCACTCCACTCATCTTAGACCAATACAACAAGCATTCCTATTTACAATTACATACCCCCCACAATGGTTGACCATGAAGTGTGTCTCCCAGCCACCCAGGGGAGGGGGGGCATTTCATCGTGACACTGACAGTTTGTCCTGGCTGGGCCGCCGGCAGCCTATCAGCTCTCAGACGCGAGGGGGGCGACCGGGCGCTAGCCTAGCTTAGCCACCGTCGAGAGGAGCGGGGCTGGACCGAGCGGAGCTAGGGCCACACACACACACACGAATGCCATGCCGAACAAAACGAAAAAAGACAAGGTAAGCCGTCGTCTCGTTTGTTTCTTTTTAAGCAGTTTAACTGGTTTGTGACCGTTTATTAGATGATGTACCGGAGGACAGACAAAGGCTGGCGGCAGTCGCTTCCTCCCCGCGGGTCGTTGGCGCTACGCTAGCTCGCCGCTAGCCAACGGTAGATTTGAGTTGGTTTGACATTTGCCTGGTTATTGTGTAGCTACGTGACTTATTTGTGTTATTTGCTCACTGAAATACGTTTTGAGTTTGACCCACTCCAAACTATTAAAAAAATAAAATAAAAACAAAACACACATACAAGAAGTTTTAAAATAAGTTTGGCAGGATATTAAGCCCATCACGGTTTGGGTAGCTTGTTGGTTAGCTAGCGGTACGAGTTCCTCGGTAAACTGGCTGCTGCACAGCTTAGCCGGACAGCTAGTGGTGTTTAGCAGACGTTAGCTGGAGACCTGGCTGTCGTGTCTAACTAACGTACCGGTGTATCTGTCCGTTAACGTGCTCAAGAGGGAGGTGACACCGCGGCTACGTTTAAATACACGTTATTCGGGAATAAATCTGCGTTTATCTCTACATCTAGCCCAGTTGTGCGTTGCTAGCGTCTTTACAGCTACCGTTAGCGCCGTGCTGGTCCTTCTTGTGAGACGGTAGTGTTGTCGCTTTATTTATTATTTTACTAAATCATTTGTATTATGTCTTTGAAGATTGAAGATATATATATAATGTCTTCAATTAACTTGATTTCTGACTTGTGTTTTTTTAAGGAATCACCGAAATCTGGGAAAGTAAGCAAAACTGCAGGACCAGAAAACTCGGACCATGAGGTAATGTAATATATAACCGATGGTAACATTAGGAAGCGAGGTTAAAAGTTATGAAAGTTCACAAAAAGAGCAGCAAATGTAGAAAGCGAGGTTAAAAGTTATGAAAGTTTACTAGACGAGCAGCAAATGTTCGCTTCGCTGTCGCCGAGTCTGATCTGAGCTTTGCCTCATCGTTTTTAAAGTTTAGCGTTATCATCATTTGGTTATTACCAGCTAGCTAGTTATATAATGTACATTTTTAAAAGTTCTTTTTGGGTTTTGCTTTATAATAGTTACAGGTCGTATTGTTTTAAATGTTTATGATTTTAACGTGTGTGTAAGACAAAGCCCGTTATGTACAAAATGGTCTGCAAGGAGGTTTGTGAAGAAAAGTCATTTCGATTATCTAGCATTACAAACCGAGAAAAGCTGGTGACAACCACTTAACGGAATTGTTCATCTACGTTATTTGTTGTCACTGAAACCGTGAACTGGGCAATTAAGGTACATTTCACAAACTGTTGAAGCAACAACACAATAATATGTTTAAAAAACGCAGCCAGTACAGCCGACTATAATAAAATTTTAAAACTGTCAAAATATGGTCTTGTTTTGACTCTTGAGGCTTGTCTTAAAGTTCAGGTTAACCAAGTGCAGATATGGGATGGATGGTCGTTCTCTTGTATGACACAAGTTCCTTTTAGATTTTCAGTGATGGCATATGTTCGCTCAAAGTCTTAAAAGCATGACTGACCTGATACCCCCTTTTGTTTTGCCCCTTTAGGGATCAAATAGGAAGGGCAACAGCAGCGTGCCTCCCACCACACAGGTGCTGAAGGGGAAGCAGTCTGGATCTCAGGCCACTGTCAAAAAAGAGAAGAGGCAAAGTTCTTCTCGCTTCAGTCTTAGCAATAACAGGGAGCTCCAGAAACTGCCCGCCTTCAAAGGTAAAGCTCAATGCATTTGTATGTGTTCATGAGTTAATTCCCTAGACAAACTGGCACTGAACCCACTTAAATATTATCAGAATAAAATGTACTATTGATTATTATGGATGGGGAAGAAAGAAAATGGGTTTACAGATACAATAGACATGAACTGGGGTTTAGTTGAATTTTGGTGTAGGTGAGCTTTAGGTCCAGTGTATAATTTATTTTGAGCTAAGGTAAGATAATGTAGGCTTATTGTAAGTTGTTAAAACTCTGCATATTCATATAAGGCGTGGGCTCATTAAAAAGTGAACACAATGTGCCAAACTGAGCCCATGTGTACACACACCTAATATTGAGCAGTATATTTCTTGTCCACATTTGGTCTGCAAACTAAACTCGTGTTCCTGCGAGTCCTTAATAAAGCATGTAGATATGAAAAACTGAGTAAAGGTACTTGCGTCTCATCATATTGCAGATAGCACTGAACGTGGTTGAATAGTAATCAAGTTTTGTTTTAGTATTTTTGCACTTTGAAACGATGCATTCACAGGTGACGGCATAGAATACATTCATAATTAATCATTTTTCCTTCTGGTTTGGATTGACCGTTTTGGAATAAGTCTTAAGGTGTTTTGGAGAACTGGCTATTTTGGAAAGTGTGCTTTTGAATGAATCTAATGTAGATGCTATTTCTTCAAATCTTCTTTATCTACTTATTCAGCATTGTTTTGTCACTTTGATGGTTCATGGTCTGTATGTTGTCACATTCCAGCAAGTTTGCAGTGATGACTAGCCTGTACATGCACACTGAACAAATGAACACCTGTCTAACAAGAATCGGCTGCAAAGCCAATTTCCCCAATACATTTGTTTCCCTAAAATAGGGTGGATGTATTCATAATATTCATAATATGATCTTATTCCGTAAAGTGTGTGAAAGTATTTTTTTAGTTTAAAATGCCAGTAAAATGGACATTCAGAGAGTAGAAATGTACACCATGGTGCTTTCAGTGATGGCACAGTTATGTTTCAGTACATTTCATTTTCGTTTGAGCACATTTGCCTTGAGAAGTCTTGGCTTTGCATTTCGTGTAGGTCTTGGGGACAATTACATCATCAGTGCCAGTAGAGTAATATCACATGGAAATTGTTTAAAAGGTCTGATTTTTTTTTTTATGCTTTCACATTTTATAGGCTTCCCCTCCCCCTTTTTTTTTAAAAAAATCAGAGACATTTGCTTATGCCTTTGTGCTCTTGTCTTCAAAGCCTAGTTATGTAATGCAAATTCATCAAAATAATCATAGCGTAAAGTGGGTTTAACTCAAGTAGCTATATTTAGGACTAATCCTGGGAACATTAATTCTCCTGTCTTTGTGGTTTTGTGGTGGTGCTTACACAAGTGGGAGAATACAAATCACTGTCTTAACTGTAAAGCCTATGACCTATTACTACAGTATAGCCACTTGCAATTTGTGGAGAATGTTGCTTGTAGTTTATTCTGTTCTGTTGAACCTTTACATTTTAAACATCTATTTACTAGTGGCTTGTTGAAATAGTAAGTGTGAGATCATTTACAGAATTTGCATTTGATCGGTTAGACAGGCATACTCATAGGGATTTGAATGCAGTGCTAGCCTTTTTATGTGGCTTAACATTTTGCCTCTAATAGCTATATAGTTCAGTGTACCTCTCAAATGCACATTGAGGGAATTGACTGTTCATACCTGTTTAAATTTGACCAGCATTTAGATTTTTAATTTTTTTGTAATAGCGTGTTCTGACTGAATATTGAGCCATATTCCACTTCTTCTCCTGGGTTTCTAGCGCTGTTTGTTTTTGTTGAGTATGATATTTTAGGAGCTCTCTGAAGTGATATTTAGTAGTACAGTAGATATAGATTCTTACAAATGTTACTGATGCAGTACAGTTTAGATTGAAATAGGTTTTTAAAAAACTGCTCTTAATTAATTTGATTTATTTGACTATGATTGACCTTAGTTTGCCTTCAGGAATGCTTCCCTCTAGTGGTGAGAATTTTCTCCTAATACTATATTTCAAATAAGGTATCTGATAGAAGGCTGAGCGGGAGCTTTTTTTTCCTGAAATAGGTTCACAGTGTATGCTGTTTATTGTAACAGTGCATTTTTTAAAGCAGTGTTTGAATTTGATATTCAGATGAAGCACTCACATTATCATCTGATGTCTTGTGTTGAGGTTATTAAACACCTTTAGTAATCGTGTACATTCATTTTGTTTGTACACGCACTGACTCAGTCATGGTACTTTTTCTATTCTTATTTCCAGAAACGGCTAAGACACTTAAAAAAAAGTGTGACTAATGCTTAAAGTGCTTAACAAATGTCAACAACGCTGACTTCTCGATAGCATGAAGAATAGTTTTTGAATTTTGTTTTTAATTTACTTCTATACATTGTAGGAAACAAATGTGAAACCTCATCAGGGTTAATGATTGAGGTGCTGAAATAACAAAGAGCTCTCTTTAGAATGACACACACACACACACACACACACACACTATACAGTGGGGCCCTTCTCTGTAGACACACAGTCTCCTGTAATATTTGATCCTGCTCAATAGTGTTCTCCCTCAGAGCTATATACTCTAGTGTTAACTTCTTATGCTTGGTTAAATTCATGTTGTTTGAACACTAGCTGCAAATCAGAATTCCTTACATTTACATTCAATGTATTATGGGAATTAACTTTTATACCTGTACCTACCTTAGATAGATATATACCTGTACCTACCTTTTATTAATATAGATAGATGCTGTTGGTTTTGTTCTAAATCATTCAAGTCATTGCTTATGTAAATAAAGGCAGAATACGTTTGGGACCTTTTATGTTGAATTATTGTCACTCGGAGACTAGGAGTGGGTGTATTTCTCCTGCACCTAATTGTTTGTCTTAGTTTAAATAAGGTGGCACATAGTAGCTACAGGTCTGCTGCTGAGAGCGAGATATGTGGTTTCCTGTCAGCGCTTTGCTGCCTCGGTGTGGTGCCTTGTTTGTTGTGTGTATGGGACTATGTCAAAAGCGAAAACCAGGCAAAAATATTATGTCATCACTTTTCTTTTCACCAGGGACAGTATTAATTTTGACAGTGATAATTCTGGCAGGAGAGCTCTCAAATATGTGAAAGTATGAATGTATCACCTATGACATCTTATTGAAGTAGAGGTATGTATGATGTATGAGCTTAGCCTGTACTGCAGTGGTATTTAAAAAATAAGTGAGTGCTGTGTTAAGCAACAGTCCCAAAATAATATAATTAATAAAAATGTGGTGCCATAAAAATATTTAGTGATGAATGATCTCATCACTTCCTTTCCCTTCTAATTGCATCCGTTATTAAGTTGGTAGGTTTGCACAGAATGTGAGAGAGAACTGGAAAATGTTCTCTCTCACATTTCCATTCCTTTGGAATCTGCATGCCGTCTCAAAGCAATTCTTTCTCTAGTCATTTGTAAACGTCCCGCCCTATTTCAAACCAGGTAACCAATCGCAAGCATTCTCTGCTTGCAGTCCTGTGGCCATGTCACATGATTCTTGGTCAGCCAATGGCGAGTGTTCTCTATGTGGATGACATCACTAGCTAGCTGATTCCCTCCATCGGCAGTGGAGCTTCATTTTCTGCTGAGAGTGTTGGTGCTGAAATGGAGGCTAGTTTCTCCCCTTAGCTGAGCAACCTTCTCCCTCCCTTCCGGACTTACACATGTTGACATGCTCTAAGGACGTTAGCAGGATGGTTCTGGATGCACAAAGCTCAAACGGGCCTTTTCAGCCAGTGGCCCTCTTGCACTTTAGAGGTGAGCTGATCTGTTTCATTGTCCATGGATGGGATTGGTGTGCATGTTACCATGCACACTCCTTGTGTTTTGCTCTGGTGGAAATGTGTTTTTTTATATCATGAAACATGAAATGATTGCATTTAATAGGGCTAGAAAGGGAATATCTTTGTCATGTTATAGGCTTTGTTACTCAGACTGCTGTGCAGAGGTGGGTCGAGAGGTATTGACATGTTAGTCAAGTAAAAGTGTTGTTTTCGTTATGGTTATAGTCAGAAAAGCTCTTGGCCAATGCCAGTTATGTGAATGTGGCTCAAAGGCACAACTGCGGCATGAGCAGCTATCAAAGCAACTCTCCTTTTCCTTGATTAATTTAAGGTGTGTAATTATTTGGATTGTGATATTTTGGTCTGTTGACTCGGAAAATTAAAATCAGCATTTTGTGAATCAAGTGAACTTAAATCCACGATTCTTATACGTATCGTTTTTAAAAACATTAGTTCACTACCGTTTCTTCATATGGCTTCAACTTGTATATATGACTTGTAATTATTCCAAGTAATTCTTAGGGTAGCGTTTATGATATTTGTTTTCTTGGCGACATAGCATCCTGCTACCCGATCTATGTTCATTATGTTAAATTTTTATGCATCTTGAGTCTTCTCCTATATTCTACTATCTATACATACAAAGGATATAAGTCAGTTAATTAAGTTAAGTAATAAATTTGAGAACATGACAGTATTTCATGGAAATGTTTAGGAGAGTGGTGATCAGGAACACGATGTTGCTGATGAACAAGGAAGTACCTAAGTTTGTGGGAGAAAGATTGTTGGAGTATTTTTTAAAGGACAGCTGTTAAAGTTGCTCTGAATTTTGAATGTTTCTACTGTTGCTTATTTCAAAGTAAAAGTCTCTACGGTTACACGTAAATGATGGACAGCAGGGCCAAACCACAATGGAAATGTATCAGGGAATCTAACTTTAGTGCATAGGTTCCTGGTTGTTGTTCCTTTATTATTTTTTAGTCCTGTTGGAAAGGAAGGCCATTTGTGGTCTGTTAACTGAAATCCAGATATAGCTTCAGACATCTAAGAGTGTAAGATCTAGGCCATGATCTTACCACTTTAACCACACGGCACTATACATTTTGACCACTCCCATTTACATGTCAAGAGTATTTGTCGGTTCCATCAGCCTGTGAGAGTTTCATGACCTTTTCATGCTAACGTGAAGTAAAAAAAAAAAAAAAAGTGACAAAAGCTACAGCAGTAGTTCCTTATTAACTTGGTACAATGAATTACCAATTCATAGTATAGGCTGTAACTATATTGGACTATTATTGGGCTGTACATGTGTCATTTTAACTTGTGTTGGAAGATATGCCATTGTTCTATACATGCGAAATCCACCCTTGTTATTAAGGCAGTAAGTATTTTACTAAATACAGACAAATATGGCTGTGTAAAAGGTCACGGTGTGTTTTCAGTTTCTACGTGTGTGCTCTCGCCCTGTAGACGTTCCCCCAGCCGAGCAGGAGAAGCTGTTCGTCCAGAAGCTTCGGCAGTGCTGCGTGCTGTTTGACTTCGTGTCCGATCCACTCAGCGACCTGAAATGGAAGGAGGTGAAGAGGGCGGCGCTCAGCGAGATGGTGGAGTACATCACGCACAACAGGAACGTCATCACCGAGCCCATCTACCCGGAGGTGGTGCACGTGGTGAGCACCACGCCATCGTCTGCAGTTTTGAGTTCTGACGGCGTGGAATCCGACTGACAACAGTTCTCCTTTGTTTTTTTTTTTTATTTAAGGTTTTGCGTTCTCTTCTCATGTATATTGAGTACCGTTACTGGAAACCAGAGCAGTTTGATTTCAGAGATAGTTTTGACCCATTGGTGGTTACACTTGGCGTCATTGACAAAGGAAGAAAAAAATAACATGCTGGAAATCAATAACATGTAAAATAGAGAGATTTTCTAGTCTTGTAGGAAGCATAGGACTAAAGTACTGGAGAACTCTGGTGAATCCCCAGTGGATGGGGTGATAAGGTCATTTATGGCAAACTAGGATGAAACTTGGCCAGGGAAACTGACCTGGAAAAATGCAGTATATTAAATAATTGTCTAAGGTTGTGTGAGGAGTTATTTTCAATTAACAGGCATGCGTTAGTTAAGTTGGCCAAAGCTCTTTGGTGCCAGGATTGGCTGTTTTAATGTTGAATAACATCACTTTGATATTTATCAAGTCCTGAGTTTTGTTAGTGGAACACCAATGTGCAAATTGATTCATTTGGCTAATTCCCTGCAAAATGTAGAACCCTGCAAAATCACCATGATAAAATGCTCTTATCCTACAGATCTCATCTTCAGACCAAATGCTCTTTGAAGTCCTCCTCTTTTATCATCAAAGTGTAGAGATGAGTGTGAACCCTGGATAGTGCAATCTTGTGTGTTTTTCTTTGTGTATATTGTGTTGGCTTTGTCTGACAAGGCAGTAATTAAGGCTCAGTGTGGTAGCAAAGAAGCCCCATTATTAAGTGCTAAAGATGGTGGTTCTCATTTATCAAGCATGTGTATAGTCAGACTGGATAATAAAATGATCGTGATGTATGCAAACATTAATAATAATGTTATTATTATTGTTCAACAGAGACGGGGTTTTGTTCATTGGGAAGTGGTCCTCATAAGTTCAGTAAATCTCCCTGATGTGTTTTGTTCACTCCCTACTGAATAATGTGCTTATGTTCAACTATAATGGCTGACTGAGCTCTGGAGTGACCAGCTTTGCTATGCTATATAATGTGGTGTAATCTCTGAGCCACAGCATTGCACAACATTGAGTTATTGCTGTTTAAAAACCCGATTGATTGAAAGTTTCAAATGTACTGTAACTGTGCATTGGCCCCAAATGATTCACATCCAGCAATAATTTGTGATTACAAATGTGAACTAAAAAATTCTTAATTAATTCACTTAAAGAATTTATAATAATTAACATTTTTTTAAATCCAAATCATGAAACCCTATCACTCAAACGTTCATTTATGAAAATGCTTAAATAATAAATGTGCTTTATGTTGCTATGTGGCCATGTAAAGGATAGTGCTGTTAGTTTTTCTGAGTTGCTAAAATGTTATTTTTGATTAACATGTTTATTACTTTTCAGTTTGCAGTCAATATGTTTAGGACGTTACCACCCTCATCCAACCCAACTGGGGCTGAGTTCGACCCAGAGGAGGATGAGCCCACATTAGAGGCAGCATGGCCACATCTACAGGTACATGTGTATACACACACACACACACACACACACACGTGCATATTCAATGAATTCAGCATAGACGTACCCATTATGCTTCATGCCGTTGTCTTCTTTCCTCAGCTCGTCTACGAATTTTTCCTACGGTTTTTAGAGTCTCCAGACTTCCAGCCAAACATAGCCAAAAAGTACATCGACCAGCGATTTGTCATGCAGGTATGATTCAGCAGTGCGTGTTCTTTTGTGCCGTTCCCTTCTGCTTAAAGAAAAAGAAGGAAGCCCAGTAATTGAGTTTGTTTTCAGCTCTTAGATCTCTTTGACAGTGAAGACCCCAGAGAGAGGGACTTCCTGAAGACCACTCTCCATCGCATTTATGGGAAGTTTTTAGGCCTCCGAGCATACATCAGGAAGCAGATTAATAACATATTTTATAGGTGAGACTACGACGCATGCATACACACGATGCATATCAACACGACCTTCATCCAGCACTGGTGTCTGATAATGTCACTGAATAATTAATAATTGAATAATTAAACCATCTGATTTCAGGTTCATTTATGAAACAGAACATCATAATGGAATAGCTGAGTTGCTGGAAATTTTAGGAAGGTATGCTTGCATAATTTTTAAAATAATAATCGTGCCTTTTTGGGGGGGTAGGGAATCCATCACCACTGATATTTTTTTTTTCACTGATACTTTGTTCCACTGAAAAGACACTTCAGGTGGTAAACATTGCAGTAAAGCTACAGCTATGCCATGTGTTAAACAAGCTTGTATGTTAATTGATCTAAAGCCATCGTCTTTTTTTTCCTAAGCATAATCAACGGTTTTGCCTTACCGCTGAAAGAAGAGCATAAGATTTTCCTGTTGAAAGTTTTGTTGCCTTTGCATAAAGTCAAGTCTCTCAGTGTTTACCACCCACAGGTATGAATTATGTGTCATCTCTGCCTTTTGTTATCTGCAAAAGACAGTTCTAGTTTACCTGTGAAAATAAAGCTTGATCTTTTCCATTAAAAGTCATCAAATAGGTTTTTTGAGGTTTTTGTTTGTTTTTGTACTTATTGAGTTTGAAAGTCGGGAATAGGCTTTTGTGTAGTTGTAACAAGCTTCAGCAATCAGGAGGGAACAGTGTTACAAATGTAATGTCAACACATACTTTGTATGATAACTCAGTGCAGAGAAGCTGTGTTTAGTCTGAAGAAAGCACAAACTGATGATTGATTAATGCAGTCAAAGTAACTGCTCATACTGGTAACACTGAACATATGCTGTTTGTGTGTGTGTGTTTTTTTTTTTTGTTTTTTCTGTTTAGCTGGCATACTGTGTAGTGCAGTTTTTAGAGAAAGACAGCACACTCACTCAGCCGGTATGTCTTACCCCTCTTTGTGCTTTTACGGTTTGATGTGTATAAATAAGTACAGATCTAATGTCACAGTCAAAAAAGCTCTTAGGAGTCCCTTGAAACATTAAGAACACTTCATCCCTCACACCTGCAGTGCTCTGCCAGTTGCCTCATTTGCATTCATTAATGATGGACAAATGCTGAACTAGCAAATTGATTTTACCTGACATTAAGCAAGCAAACACCCCCCTTTCTTGATGTAGATGTGTAGCTAGATGTAAGCAGGTTTGCATTGTGTAGACTGTTCATTGTGTGTACTATTCACTTCTCTGCTTCTCATTTAATAATGTTTTAGTCATGTGTCACCATATTTTGTTGTCTTTTATCAAATTTCATTTTAAATGTTTTCTGAACTCCGGTTGTTCAACAGGTGGTGATGGCTCTTCTAAAGTATTGGCCAAAGACCCATAGTCCAAAGGAGGTGATGTTCCTCAATGAGCTGGAGGAGATCCTGGATGTTATTGAACCCTCCGAGTTTGTCAAAGTAATGGAGCCACTATTCAGGCAGCTAGCAAAATGTGTCTCCAGTCCACACTTTCAGGTCAGCCCACGCTGTTTGAAAAATGTTTGAGTGAAGGGAAACGTTTGCCCATTTTATTTCTGGAGTGTTGAATTCTAAAGCGCATTGGTGGGTGGCACTGGTGAAGGGGGAGGGGGGGGGGGGGGGGGGGGAGAGACTTGTAGAACATTATGCTTGAGCCACAGTTGTGAAGTTTCATTTATGTAGTTGTAGAAAGCCCCATGTCAAGGGTGCTATGAAACCCTCCTTCCTTCAGATGATGCGTCATGGAATATGATACTCTTACCGTTAAAGTGAAGTATGCATTTTGCAATGGAGCAACATTCCTCAATCCAGATAAATATTTCCTGTCTGCAACAGTTCAGGAACTTGCAGTCCTCTTTCTAGGGTGCTATTTACAAGATCACAAAGACACTCTGCTGCATTGCAGTTTCTGCACCAAAAAGGGCCATGGTCATTTATAGATTCTTATCTCAGTTTTGCAGAGAACCTTTGAAAAGTTCTGTAACAATGTTATAAGGTGTGTAGAACCAAAACAACCTTTTATTAGGGACTGATATTTGTTGTTGCAGAAATTGAACGCTAAATGGTCAAAACAATATACTGATGTTTGAGAAAAGCAATGGAGTTGTCATTTTGCTTTATGGCAAGTTATTAAACTTGTAATTGTACAAAACAAATTCTGTTCTGATTGTCAAAGTGAAAAGCTGTAATGAACATCCAATTAGCTTAAGAGGTTATTATTAAATACATTCAAGTAGGGCTGAACGATTAATTGCATTTGCTATAATCTCGCGATATTTTAAAACGCGATTCTCTAATCGCACAGGCTGCGATTTAAACTGGTCACGTGACTTGGGAGCGAGCCGAGCCGAGGACGAACGGAACAAACCCGAGCAGGAGGCAGGGAGGTGGAGAAGTGAAGTTAACACAGCGCACTTTAACTTGTTGCACTATGGCTTCAGGCTCGACAGAAGCTGACACAACTGAAAGTCTAATACCAAAGAGGGGCAGCACATCAGTTGTGTGAAATTACTTTGGCTTTAAAAAAGATGCTGCTCAACGTCAGGTACCTTTCAAAACGTGCCTTGCTACTGTTACTACGACGCGAGGTAACACTACAAACTTCTTCAGTATTAAAAAAAACACCACAAAGCCTCGTATGATATTTGTAAGGCTAAAATGCCAACGACCAGTGCTGCATCTTCAAATACGCCAAAGTGTTTCTCTGTGCTTATACAGCTTTAGTATGCGGTGAGCAGCGAAATACCGTAAAATCACGCATATAGGCGCAATAAGATTCAAAGCACGGATGAATCGCGGAAGCGCGGATAGCTTGACCGCGGTCCAGCAGACAGGGTTCACTGACCGAACCGTTTGAAAGTGTAACTCCTTATGGATGTAATTGGAAGCGGCACGCTGAAATAACTCGGGCAGTAACGGAGTTCATAGTGAAATACATGATGCCCGTTAATATTAGTGAACAAGCCCGGCTTCATGGCTTTGTTAAACACACTGGATATGCGCTACCAAATGCACTCACGCACATATTTTAGCCAAGTTGCTATACCTGCAGGGCTGCCAACTCTCACGCATTGACCGTCTTAGACTAAAAAGTTACTAGTTCGCTCTGGCGACAACCACAGGCGATCGAACGATCGCGATATAATAATAATAAATTTTGTCCATTTTACACCGCCCCGATAACAACAAATTACGTTCGCCACCCACTCCAGGTTCAAGTCTCACTTCAAGCGATCTTGAAAAGTTGGCAACCCTGTATCTGAGCTGTATAAAAAATGCCGAAACAGAGTTTCCTGAAAACAGTGGGAAAAAATCGCGATTTTAAATCGCAATCGCAATTTATAGATAAAAAATTGCAATTAGATTATTTTCCAAAATCGTTCAGCCCTACATTCAAGTATACATCCCCAAAGAGATATTGCTACAGATATTTGTTGTAAATTAAGAGTTTGGGTACCTAAACCCTCAAAAGTGTATTAAGCTGCTGATGCCATGCCCCCCCCAGCCTGGACAAATCGATTGATTTGCTGTTGCCACAGGTTGCCGAGCGGGCCCTGTACTACTGGAACAATGAGTACATCATGAGTCTGATCAGTGACAATGCGGCGAGGATCCTGCCCATCATGTTCCCCTCTCTGTACCGTAACTCCAAAACCCACTGGAACAAGTGAGTCATATACAGTACAGTAGGTGAAACGTATTTACTCTCTGGTGAGGAAACCCAAGAGCATTCTGCTTACACAGTGTGAAGTAGGGGGCTGTGCGGGAGAAAAAAATTACATCTGGAAAGCCATATGAAGGGCAATATATTAAAAAAATTGTATTTCTGCAAATGTGTATATTTCTTCTGTTTCAGAGAGTTAAATATTCTCAGTGGATAACACTGAACAACAAGCTGTTCAATACTTCATTTACTTGTTCCATGCCTGTTTAGTGAAAATGTATTTATTAATTCACATGCAATTACTTTTGCCAAATTATTAGTGTATAGTTTACCTGGTGTGATATGTAAAGAATGGTCAAAGTATGACCACTGGTTATTAATTTTTCTTTATCATTATGTTTGCCAGGACAATCCATGGCTTAATCTACAATGCGCTGAAACTCTTTATGGAGATGAATCAGAAACTCTTTGATGACTGCACGCAGCAGTTCCGCGCAGAGAAGAACAAGTAAATCTTTAAGCACTAGACTCTTTAAACACTAGATGTGTACACTGAAACCGTCTCTGAATAGTGTTTTATCTTCTGTGTGTCAGAGAGAAGCTGAAGTGGAAGGAGCGAGAGGAAGCTTGGATAAAGATAGAGAACCTCGCCAAGTCAAACCCACAGGTGGGAGTCTGTTCTATACGTTACTCACCTGTAAAGTCCGCATTCCCGGCATCTGGAGTTGCACTGGCTGTCTGATGGGACCTGTCACAATACTGCTGAAATGGTTCAGTGTGCCTGTCAGCGCCTGTCAGAGAGACGTCATTTGCAAGCCACTTTGTCACTAAGGACAGTGACAGTTATTTGGTCATGTAGTACAAAACATGGATTTGAAAAATGTAGAATTTGAGTACCGGGTGATCTGTTTGGAAATCACAGCCTCAAGTGCAGCTGTCTCTAGTTCAGGGTACCAGAAGTAATAGGACAGTTGGTGGTTTGGTTGGTTTTGGACAGAGGTTCGCTGTTGCATCGATATTTCATCTACAAAACTGGCTTGTGCATCTGGATCCTGCTGCCGTTGTTTCACAGACAGAAGACCAAAAAGCATTAAAGCAAGTAAACCAAATAATCATGAGGTGTAAAAGATAAAGTGTTTTGTGCATTCAAGCTGAGTGAGTGGACTTGACGTCGTCTCTATCCTGCAGCCTCACCTCCACAGCCCCTCTCCACAGAGGCTGCATGTAAAATGTTGTGAATTGTCAATATTCCCGGCCAACAAACATGCAGAAACAAATGTTTTAGACATGAAGAATTTTACAAGAATATCTATTCCGTAAAATAACAAGCACACACTCCTTTCAGTTCTTGTTGTTTGTGTAATATCAGAAATTGTCATGAATAGTGCTAAATAAGCAGTAAACCACTCATGAGGACGTTTAGCTGTGAGAGCCCAGGTACACACTGATGCCTGGGCACTTTGCAAGGATATTTTCAGCACCATCCAAATAAAATGCTAACCAGTAGCCATTAGCATTGGAAGCAAGTTAAAGTTAACTCAATTACAACGTCACAGTAAAATGATAAATGCTCTGTGGAGTGTTACTGGAACCATTAGCTACCATCTTGGCTTTGAGGTTGTTTTATTTATTTATTTGCTTTTTGAACATAAACTCAAAAATAAATCAAACAAGGTAAATTACCTGTCTGGCAGAAATGTAGAAAACTTTGCATCGGTTTTGAATCTTTTCAGGTCACATGGCTCCTTCCACCTCTGAAAAGCTACTGAGGAGAAACGTTTATCTCTGGCACAGCCTCATTCTTTTCAGCTCTGTTTTCTTCATTTGTCATCTTTCATTTACTTGTCTTTGTTTTTGTAAGCTATTGTTGGCAAACAAGGGATGGCCAGTTTTTTCATTGCTAGTGGTGGTTTATCCTTCGTTGCTTCTGCAACGCTCCTGAAGAGTGAGAACATGAGAGTGCAGGAGCAGTGACTGACATGGTCAACCTAATGACTCCGTGATGGGGACGATTCCTTTGCCAAGTCAAACGCCCACGCTGAGCTGGGTGTACGACCTGCCCGGCCATGGAAAACCGCATTAGAGATGGAAGAATACGTTTTAAATAACAACAAAGAGGTCAAGAACACTTCCTGTAATGTAAGCACAAATGTGTCAAAACCAGAAGAATACAAGTTTGTACAATGAGATGTTGTTCGACTTCTTCATTCTAGGGCATGTAGAACTACTGCTAAAATAAACAATTTTTTATTATTATTATTTTTTTTTTGAGAAAAATCTTCAGCCAAGTACATCAGTAGCAGGCCCCTTACCTTCCAGCAAAAAAGTGAGCAATTTCACTTGCTTTTCACTTCCTCAAATGTCCTGGCAGCACCTCACCAGGGAATATACTTGACATGTCTGTGGCTCGCATGTTTATGGTTGCCATCAGCTGCAAAGAAGCTGTAAATTGGTTCTAAATCTTGACTTTTAGGAAAATAGTATATTAGAAATTTATTTATAAAAGCTAATTTCCCGAAGAGTTCATCAAATAAAATAATGTAAAGCAATTTATCCACACAGCCATTGCTTCTTGTCGTATCTAATGTTCTAAACAATAGACACAAAAACTCTGATTGTCCAGTTATTACACGTGCAGTCTGTCCTCGACATTTAGAAGGACTCTAAAGGTAGACAAAAAAAATTTGACAATGATGATTTCTGGCCATCTTGATTTTTTTTCTTTCATTTTATTTTTATTTAAGTTAATTTACTGCTTTTTTATTTGACTTTTTTTGTGTTGATTTGTATTTTAGTTCCTGGTGTATATTGACTCCGCCAGCTTGAGTAGTCCAATGGAGATTGAAACAGATGGCATGGTAATTGATGATGTCATGATGCTTAAAAAGACAGTAGAAGAGGAGGCTACTCAGGTAAATACCTGCCTCCCTTTCTCTTTGAGGACTCTACATAGCCCAACTGGCTTGTTTGGGATGAATTACCATTACTTCGGTCTTCTGAAACCTCTTCCTGAAACGTTTTAAAGCATTTTAGTGTTTCTGTGGAGGATGCCTTTGGACCTAAATCTAATAAAATCTTGACGTCAAAATAGGCGCACAAATTGGTAAAACGGTAATTTAAAATATTTTGACACTGCATGTTAAAATTTGAATGCAGTCAGGTTTGCAAATGAGATTTCCACATCGTCAGTATAATCAGTCAGTGTAATCAACCTCATCTTTGACTGTTATTTTATGTAAATTCAGAATATACGTTGTTGCACACGTTTGTCTTTTATCTGAGAAACGATCACGGTTTTGAGACCCTTTTTGTCAGTTGAGAAAAGATGTTTTCCATAAAAATTAGCTGCATTACCTTTCTAGACAGTTGGTTGGAACAAGTAAAACCTTTTGCAATTTAACTTCCCTGCTCCAGCTTAAAACCTGAAAATGCACATATACTTATATTGGCATGCTACTTGTATTACAGATGGCTTATTTTGTCTTTACTTCCTTTATAGTCGAACCAAGTATTTTGTTTCTCTCCCACCTGTTTGTGTTTACAACAGCTTCACAGGGACCAGCGGATGTCTCGTCCTCTGACGCGCCGCAAGTCTGAGCTGCCTCAGGACGTGGCCACGGTAACGGCCCTAGAAACACACCGGCGTGCGGACGACATTATAGCCAGCCACGACGGCCACTAAAGGACCAGACGCAGCCCAGACTCGACCCAGACTCGGCCTGTGACCGGGCACGTGGTGCCCGGTGCGAAGAGGCCCAGCAGAGCACTGAAGGCAGCGGTGGCAGGGCAGCAGCAGCACAGGATATCCAGGTGTGACCTGGAAGTACATCGCGCTCTGCTCCTATGAACCGCCCCAGGACCCTCCACAGCCCAGACCCCCCCCTCCCCTACGCTGGTCATGTTTTGTTTTTAAAGACTTTTTTTTTTTGGGTGTTCTTCCATGGCCCCCCTCCCCAGTCTCTTGTCATGCACCTGCACTGACCACCCGCCCCCCCTCGACACCTTCTCTATCCCTCCCGTTTTTGTTGTTACTAAAAAGTAGGTGCTAAGGGGGTGCTAGGGGGACATTTTGACACAGGAGCTCTTGCAGTCTAACTGCTTACAATTGTTGTATTGAGTGGAAACCTCTCAACTCTGGACGAGCACAGTTTTGGGATAGAAAGGTATATACACCTTTTCTCTGTCTTTCTCTCTCTCTTTTCAATTCTACAACAGCTGCTATCACCTCCAGCTTGGTGCCTCAGACTGGTGGTTTATGTAATTTGCTTGATGTTTGTTTTAAGCGTTATCTTGTCCAGCAATGGAGACCAAGTGTCAACCAAGTGTCACTGTCTGGCAACAGAATCAGACTTTATGGTTTGTATTTTTCTTTTAAAATGAGCTTGCCTTGTTTTTGGTGACTCATGTTTAATGAGTCTCTAATGGAATATTCTAGAAATCAGGTTTTGTGCCAGTTTGTTTATTTGCAGTACATTTTAGCTGCTACGACACAGCTGGCAATAAGTTGACCCATAGTGAGTGTGGTTGTTCAAACAATGGGGAATGGTTAGTAGCTTTTGGGTCTCTGTTTCATTATATCTTACGAGATGGGCAGATGAATCTGTGGTTCTGAAGCGTGTTGAAGCATGCTCACACTCTTGGCTTTAAAACATTCTAGCATTAGCATTTTTGCTATATGTCAAGACTTTCTGATTTTAATGTTCTGGGAGACTTTGAGAGCTATAGACCTCATTTGTAAGTTGTTCAGGTTATATTAGTCAAACCTTCCCAGATTTGCAATGTAAAAATCAGATCTAGTTGAATCAAAGTGTAAAATAAAAGCCTTGACACACACGGAGTGCCTTTTAGATGGCAGATCCTTGGTAAAATATTGTTTTGGATTCATTTGTCAAATGTGTCCACCAGTTTTCCACTACACAATGTGCCCAGACTAGTTTAGAGTTTATTATATTTGCGCCCCGCATCCTCTGACACAGACTGAGCTTTGGGTGAAAGCGGGAAAGCTACTAAACCAGGCTTTATAGTGGCTGCAGGGGTCAGTGCATGACTCTGCATCAAGAACTAAAGCACTTCCTGATGAAACTTGAAAAACAAAGCTTAACCATTATGGCCAATGAGCACATCGGGTCGTGCGTGCGTATCGTTAGAACACAGAACCGAAGGGGTTGTTGCCCTCTCCGTTAGTGGTCATTAATCTGATCCATTGTTTGAACCTCCATTCTCGGTTCGGTGCCTGAAGCTGAGAGAAGGCTCATTAACACCATGTTCTGGGGGGTCATGGAAGTGCTCCTGTCTCCTTTTGCTTTCTCTTTTTCCCTTTGGCCTGCAGTAGCCGGTTGTTTGATTTGAATGTGCAAATTGTAAATAGAGCTACGTTGGTCTCACACAGCCTCCAATCACCAATAATTTCTTCCTCTTTTCTGGTATGTTGCCCCTGTTTCTATAGGATGGTGCATTTTATGTTTTTTCTTCATGCTTAGCCTATTGTGCTGCAAGTAGTAGTTCATTAAACCACCACTTGAGTCCATTTCGTCCCTTCCTCTGAAAACTGCAGCCTGTTTTGGTGACTGTTTCTCTGCATTAAATGAATTTAAACGAAAATCTCTGGATGCTTTTAACCCCCTTTCAATAAAACTAATATTGCAAAGTGTCCTTTAGTATGCTCCCCTACTAAATGGCTTCATCGTGTATTGTACATATACTTTTGTTCTATTATTAAATGGTAGATTATTTGTACAAATTCTCATGTACAGATGAAGAAAAGATTAGCGACTGCAGTCAGTTGATGTGGAACGAACTTCTGTACATTACTTTTTGCAATAGAAATGTCTAGAATGTAAAGGCAGTTTTTTAAAATCAGTTTTATTATTCAGAACTTTTTTATTTCAGCTTTGTCATCTGTGATGAGGTCTGCCTTTGTGTGTGCTTTTAACCAATTCTCAATTGGTGTACATCTATATATAGTAAATAAACCTTGTGAGTTTTATATTTTCACTCAGGAAAACACAGTGGCTTATGCTTGTGTGTATGTGGATGTGTGTGCGAAAGTCGGAGAACAAAGTTTTATGATTCTCGTGTGCCAAATATAACTGCAACAGGCGTTCTTCAACTTCAGGCCAGTAGGTGGTGTCTTGTGACTTTTATTGGCAACAGCTGTTAATGTTTGAAGTAAGGGAAGATGAGGCCCTTTTCATTGTATTTCTGGTGATATTTTAAAATGAGTATTTATATGGACCTAGTAGATATCCATGCTAAAAGGTCAATGTTTTTATTTAGAATGGATTTTAGTTTATACGTTTGACAAGCCAACCATGTGATGATGGAGTACAATGCTTCAAAGCTTCTGTGGTAGTACATCATTAAAGTGTTTCAGCATGTCCTAAATACTTTCACCTCACTCTTGTTTAACACACAAGATGCAACATTAAGGAACTTCTGTGGTGAAAGGATTTGTGATCATCAAAGCAACAGTGGCATGGCTAAACAACTAAACAGCAAATGTCCTCGAGTAGCCCATTCAAAGCCCTGACCTTAATCCTTTGAAAACATAAAGTGACTTGAGGAGCTTAGTCTAACTTTATGCTCACTATGTGCGTATTGATTTTTTAGAGGACTGGGGAAAGTGAGTGAAATATAGTTCCACAGTGGAAGATACACTAGATAACTACCCTAGCTGTGACCGTTCAAGCAGAGAATTGCTCATGAATTAGGCAGCGGTGCATACACTTGTTAGCTTACCTAGTATATGTTCTTATCCTCTTCATCCTTCACTGGTTTTCCAATAAGTATTTTTCCGCTGGAAAGGTTTAATTCTAGGTTATAAAATATATAAACATTGTATATCCTTGTTATATTTAAACCATACCAGGTGAATCTGATCTTTTGGAATTTATCCATGTATATAAATACTTAAATGACCAGTTAATTTTAACACACCTATAGAGTCAGTGATCATTACTTTACTGCTATCAAATTTAAAGACCTAGATTATTTTTAAAGAGGTCTATTGCCTGTTCGTCTTTATGTGTGATCTCATGTCTGCTGTGGTGTTCATTTGCTTCTCTGTACTGGCTAAAGCTGGAGCAATGGATAGGACTTGAAATGCTTTTTAGAATGAGGTGACTTCACATGCTCTCCAGAACGCCTGTGAGCACATTTCTCTTGAAAATGTTTATATTTAACCATGTGGTTTAGTGTCCAAGAGAAATTGTTGCATTTCCTTATTCACCGTCTGCCTTAGGAGAACCTGGACTACAATTGTAGATGAACAAAATCTAAATGGGTATAAACAACTAAGAATATATGTATGTGATTCTATCAATTCTTTTATGCCTCCTGACTGCCCTATGCTGCCATCAAGTGGCCTGTGCCAATGATAAAGGCTCATTAGGAAGCATCTTAGAAATTGACACTAAAGTGCTCTCTGTAGGGATGTCATCACCACGTTGGTTATGCACTGCCTCTTCACAGCCTTTTTTTTTTACCTTGGTTTTAAATTGCAAGTGAGCTCAGGTTTTTTTAAATTTTTTTATTGGTTTGCACAGTGGTGTTGACTGAACGCTTCAGTGTAGTCAGTGTTTGATCGGTTAATCTGCATTTCATGAGTATTGATCGTGCATTCACTGATGTAAGGTTTTACTGAATCAAAGATGATGAAAGATAATAATCGAATGCAGTTTGTAGTGGAGAACACCTGAGCACTTCACGACCTGTTTTATTAGAAACGTACACTTACTGACCATTTTATTAGGCTTGTGTGTTTATAGGTGTATTTCATAGGTCCAGTTACACACTAGCTCACATGTTGCAGTTTGTTAGCTGTCCTCTACCACATTCATCATAGATCAGTGACATCGAGATGTCATGGTGGTAGGTGTTGCGTTGGTATGAGCATATCGGCCACAGCAGTGTGCCTGGAGACTTTACAGGTGTCAGTGCTGGGTGTAGAGTGGTCTACCAGCCAAATATATACAGCCCACTGCAGTTCTGTGGTCAGAAACGGGTGGAGGGTGGCTAACATGGGCTTTGCATGGCAACAGATGAGTTATAGCCTGTAAATGTGTTCCTGATAAATACATAAAGTTCCTGATGAATAAATGTTTGCTGGGGAAATGTCATCTGACCTCTCCCTTGTAAGTAAGGAAAAAACATGTTAGCAAATTGACAAAACAAGTAGATGGTTAGTGGTCTGTGTGAGCAGACAGAGTGAGCTTCACTTATTCAAGTTCATTTTTGTTATTTTGAGGAAGTTTTATAAATCATTACCAAAAAAAACATACTTATTGATGATTTTCAGTATATTTGCTGGATGCTAAAAATTTTTTATTTTAAATAAATGTGATTTATGATAACTTTGTCTTGTTTTTATAATCCTAGCATTATATAATTAACTATTGAAATGAGAAATAACCTTATTGAATTTTATTGCGGAACTATTTTAAATACAAATAGCACAAATAGCATGGTGGTTATATCTGCATTCTATCATTATAATTTAAGCATCACTTAAAGTTAATATAGCTTAACTTTCACTTGCTGTCAACAGCATTCGTCTGTCCAATGCCACATTTAACGGGAATTATGGCCAACCAATGTTCAGGTCAAATGTGCTGAGTGAGATGTGTTTTTTCCAGGTTTAAATCTTCCTATATTCATTCTCATTTGGAATACTAATGTTGGCTTTTGGAAAGCAACGTAGCAATTTTAAAGACCCACCTTGCATTCTTGAGCTCATACAAATGGAAGTGTGTGTGACTGAGGTTTTGTCTTCCACTTCTTAAATCATTATTATGGACAAATAAACCAATTAATTACCAGCACGCGCCATCACACACACTTTTCTTTTAAGAATGAAAAAAGTATGTTTCAGAATGAATATTTGAATATTTTGATGTGATAAAAAAAAGAAACTCAGCCGATAGACATTGAAGCAGAGATGTCAAGGTGGTTGTTTCTGATAGTGTGTTGCTCAGATCCAATCAGATTCCGCTTCACTCCGTTCTGTAGCAAATTGGCATCAGACCGAGGCGTGAGTGCATCAAGACTGGAATGGAGTAGAACCGGACCTAGCTGGCGTACAGACGAAAACCCAGGAATGCTTGGCTTTAATCACAAAAAAACACCCGAGCGGTTCTCACAGTGCGAGCGCACGCCGCTCCATAACAATGTCATTGCACATTTATAATAAGCTCATTGAACAGATGAACAGCCCACTCGCGCCTGCCGCCGCGAGTTCACCGAGTTCACCTCACTTGTGCTCCGCTGCTCATTCTCGGTCCGTAATGCCCGAATCCTGAAATGCTCTGATGTCCCTGTCACTCAGAGCGCAGTTCTGTTTGTCTTCGGTTTTTAGAAGCACCTCACCTCCTCATATCATCTCTTCAGAGGTGCCGTCAACCAACAATCAACAAGCAGACTGAACCCAAGTAGCCCCCTGAAATCTGGTTCTCTTGAATAAATAAACATTTTGAAGAGGTGCTCACAGATTTATTCATTTACTGGGGAAGGGGTTCATAGGCTCTCTTTGTGGGGGGGAAAGGGCAAATAGCATTTCTATGCGCGATGCATGACGGCATACTGCCTGTGATGAAAATATTTAGAGATAGCAGGGTCATGTGAGTTTCAGCATGTGTTTTAGACTCCTTCCCCACCCCCAGATTCTTTTGGTACTGGTTTCTTTATCTTTCCTTCATTACTGCCTTCTTTCTTTCCATTTTTTTTTTTTTTACTGATCCCCTCTATTTGTTTCACAGTGTCCTCTGGTTCCATGGTTCCCCTGAATACATGTATTGACGGCGAAAAGACCTTGCGTTTTTAACTACATTAATTCCATTTTTTCTTTCGCATTTGCTTCTGTGCTATTGCAGCTAAAAGCTTCATTCCAGGGTTTTCTGTGTCCAAAAAACATCACGATGGGATGGTGTCAGCGCTTATTGCCATGGTAACAAGCATCTGAACTTTTAAGCATCAACCTCATTGTAAATGTGTCCAATCATGTCGGAGCAAAATCCCCCCCCCCCCCCCCCCCCCCCCCGCAACACAAATCAGCTGTTTGGCGATCTCTCTCTCTCTCTCGCTCTCTGTGTCTCTCTCCCTCCATCTGTGGTTGTATGTACCACCCCCACCTCTCTGTGACTCAGCTTCTCGCACTTCACATCCGGATGAAACAGAACGGGTGGAGAAGGTGGTGCTAGGGGTTGCAGTGAAGGGGGGGGGGGGGGGGGGGGCAGGAGAATGGAGCAGACATGAGATGAATGAAGGAGAGAGAGGGCTGAGTTTCTACGCCCTGGGAGATGTAGTTCAGACTAGGCCCCACTCCTCCACCTGTCTGCCTACATCACTCCTCCATGTCTCTACCTACAGGTCAGTGTGACCCAGACCTGCACAGACGCCCCCATCAGCACCTCTGCTGCACTTCTCTGGCAAACCCCTGTGCCTCAGAGCCGGTTCAGTTTGTGCTGACCTACTTTCTGCTTTGTTGCTTATGTGATAAGGTTCCTCGATATGGTTATTTGGGCCCGACACTGACGTGGTTCTTCTGAGGTGAAGGCGGGGGGGGGGGGGGGGGGGGGGCTGTGCAATGGAGGGAGAGGAGAAAGGAAAAAAGAAAGAAAATGACAAAGAGCAAGCTAACATGCTGCTGACGCACTATTCCCTCGTTGACTGGCAAAATGTTGCAGAAACAGAGGCACAGTTAGACAGCTTCTATACACAAAAAGTATGGCTTGTGTGTGTGTGTGTGTGTGTGTATTCTATGAAATATATTTTTGTAGCTAAATATAGGCCAAATATAGACCAATAAATGGTTAGTGTTACAAAAAGAGAAGAAATGAGTGATGTCAATGTGATGAAGGACTGCTTAAGGTATTCTTAACCAAAGAAGCCATTGGACACAAAAGGACCCACCTTGGCTTTAGGCTGTTAATGCATCATGTCTTGAAACATCTGATTAGTGGTAGATTAGCTAGCAGAGAGTTCAGCAAGGACCATTTGAACATTATGTTGTGCTTGGATGAAAAAAAAGTTTCCAACCATTTAGATATTTTACATCAATATTAGAATTTCCAGGGACAGAAACGAACAATAGGCAATTTAGTGACTCATTCTGCCAAGGATTCAGTTATCTTAATAACAAGCCCTGTCTAAGAGCAGCATTGTTGCTAGTGAGTGAGTGTCATGTAGTCCCCAACCCAGGAGATTCTGGGTTAGCTCTTCCCTTACTCTCAGGATTACTCCTGCCCCAGTGCTGGCCTCGCCACTACCACCCGCACCTTTTTATGATTAGAACTTACATACACCTCAGTTTGTTTCCATCTCTGCAAGGTTTCATGTGTTGCAAAGTTTTCTATGTTTGTTTGTATATGTTACTTGCATGGGTAAGTGATCTTATACACAAAGGCCCTGGCATGACGGCGGTTTTGTAATGCAACCAAGCAGGAGCACACCGGATTCTGCTTGTCTAATCCACTGGTCTCAGTCTTCAAACAACTGTAGTAGTAGTCTGTTCATTAGTAGTAGTCTGATTTGTAATATATCTGTTACGTATTTATATTTAGATATATTCACATTCTGATAAAAAAAAGCACCTTGTGTTTTTCTATTAGTCTATTTATCTATTTATTTAAACATTGACATTTTCCTCAGATCTTATCCTCAATTCATGCTTATTTGGTCCATTTAAACCTGTAGAACATTTTGTTTACATAATCTAGCTGGTACCTTGCTTGGCTGGACCATTGTTAAGGAACTCTGCTATCCTTCTCCCCCATTAAAATGTGGCAAGTTGTATCGTGAGGGCCTGCACAGTTTATGAGGTAACTGGGGCTTGACCTCTGGTCATACTCTTACCCTCTGCAAAGTAAAAACAGTGCCTTACCCAGAGGGAGCTTTTCACCCTGCTCGACTTGCTTCGTTGTTGAAGCATAACTTTCCTGTGCGCGGTGTGTGCCTAGGTCAAAGGGAGAAATACAGTGGGGGGAAATGACACCATATGATGAGGATATCAGAGGTTCTGAGCTTGTTGGGCAGAAGTGAACTGAGGTGAGCAAAGGTTACTGAGGAGAGAGTACAAAAGCCCTTGTAAAGTCTCCTGAGGAGAGACTACTAAAGCCCTTGTAAAGTCTCCTGTAACTAATCCAATTAACAAGAGAGGTTGGAGCAGCTGTCTGAAGAGTGGCATATGCCAACTTGATCAATTTCAAGAGGCGCTGGACTGAGGACATGGAAACAATGCCTCTCTTATACAGTTCTGTGCAACAGCAGATCAATACCAGTGATTTGGATGAACAAGTCCATAGTTACACTTATTTTCCTTTCAGTTATATTTATTTTGATAACCATTTTCCTGACAAAAGTTAACTGAAAGGTATGTTGGGGACATTAGCATACCATCTCATTTAGTGATCAATCCCCATCCACCCCATTTTTAATCTTTAAGTCTTAAGTTAGTGTATTTAAACAAGAATACTACATTCAGCCTATAGGTTCACCAGACCACCGTGCACTGCACAGCATTTTAATGCATGTCTGAATCCTCCAAAGGAAGCATCTGAAACCTCCAAAGGAAGTATAAAATTTGAATGGTCTTCAGTGTCTTACTACTGAGGAAACAAGCCACATGTCTAAAGGTCTGCTGCAAGCTAGTCTTCTGCTTAGTGTCAAAAATAGTCCACGTTGTACTTTGCAATTGATAGTTTCAGCCCCAGCTATCAGTAGGCCTAATGATAAACCTAAAATCTCTTGCTTATGCACATTTGAACAATTTGGAGATTCATGAGAGAGAGTCACAGATGTTCACAGATAAAAATAATGAAGGTATTTCCCTGAATCTCTTTAGGCCTACTGATGGTTTGAGATATGTGTGATAGCTATGTTAAAATGTGATTGATCTTTCATGGTAGGCTACACAGCTGGCTGGCTAACCAATAACTTTTCTTGTTGGCTTTCTGAGAGCAGCTTGTGTTTGTAAGTCCTAAGCAGCCAAATTCTGCATTTATTTTCACACTAGACAAAGTGGAGCATGCTAGATTGATTAATTACAGTAATCTTCATGACTTTTAACCTCCTTACAACCCTCTCACATTATAAGCCAACAAGTTATAACAACTAGCTAAAATGTTAACCTAACCTAAATCTCCTAATAATTAGCTAGAGGTCATGTGACTCTATAACTACTTGCCTAATCATGTGATTAACAAAGATCACTCTTCACAGGCAACACGGCGTTTATTCATGTCTTCACCACTTACTCGTTTCTGTGTACCACTAACTTAGCGAGCTAGCTAGTTACTGGAAGTACAAGCTGAAACCTCTTGCACATGCACATTTTAACAATGGGACTCCATCAGTCAGCCAGTCTATACCAGCCCCTAGGCAGTCCAGCAAAAAGTCTTTGGTATGACAGTGAATGATTGATATGATACTGAGCAGCAAGACTGCATTAAAGTTCAGTGCAGCAGGCATCGACTGAATGTCTATACGGGCTTCGGAGTTGTAAGACTGTTGTTCAGTAAGAGCCTATGACGTTAGGCTCCTATTCACATATTTGCATAATAGAGAGCATGCATAGTGTCATATATAGAGTGACTTGCATATCAATATTAGGGTCTGCCAAACATAAGTGTAAAAATGTAGTGCGAGTCTGATATTCAAGTCCAGAAATAGCACAGGTTTGTTAGATAACATTACTGAATAGAAATGTATTACACATCGAGTGGGAGTATATATGAAATAATGGATTAATGACTGGTTTGTTGTAGTGATATAAACAATAAATTGGCTATTGGAATTGATAAGATTAACTGGTGCACCAGGGAAAATTTAATTCATTTAAATTATTATTTCATTAAGGACTATGTTAATTCAGTCTCAAAAGTCACAAGTTCAACAATGTGATTTTTTCTTGTCCATTTGAAATTAGGAATACCATCCATGATCCACACACTTTACAACCAATTGTAATGTTAGTTGAGTAATCAGAGACTATTAATGAAATTGTACATAGAAAACTGAAGAATATATAATACAACAATGACCAGAGGTATGTGAGTGTAGCTACAACAAAGTAAGAAGGAAAAACATATATTAAAGCACTAATCTGTAAGGAGATTAGAGTTGAATAGGCTGCTGGAACAAAAGGAGTTACCTAAACCAATTCTGATGCATAGAAATTAGAGAGAGAAGCAAGCCTTACACTTACAGGTCAAACCGACTGGGTGGGTTGTGAAGGGTCGCTTTCTATTACATTATGGTTCACAAGCCTGCAAATGCGACATGGGGCCAATGGATAATGAAACATCTCAGCTGTTCGCAACCCTCCACACTTGATTCCTGAAGCTGGCTTGCTGCATTTGCTTTTCCAGAAGATGAAATAGTGGGAGTCTTGGTACCATCAATAGAACAGAAATAGTCTTAGAATATAAGAGAAGCATGGTCAGAAAATGTGAAGTCATAGGATTATGGCAGTCACTACGCAATTTTTGTACTGCTTTGAGAACAGTATTGTCACTGGTCTAACTCGATATATATGGGCGTTAACAGGATTGTTCCTGAGTTTTATTCCTAATAATCTTGATTGTTAGCAACAGGAAAGCTACATGATCTAACATTTGTGACCCTATGTCAGAGGTCTTTGTGCTGTGCACTGTAGTGAGATGGTCCAATATCAGATCTGATACTGATCCAAGGCTATCCAAGAGGTTCGCTCCAGTGGAACCACCTGACCATGTTCGCCATGCTTATCTGTAGTTTGCTATACAAGTTTTGATCAATAAGCTTGACTTCCTATGTCCAAATCAATGGGAAGCTTTAATGTTTACCCAAGAGTTAGCCTACTCTATTGCCTTTACAGTTAATGTTCTGCTAATAGCGCGTTACCCTGTGAGAATTTCTAGACCAAGTGTGCTAAGAACACAAAATGTTAATTAGAGTCTCAAATTTAAATAGTTATGGTAAGGTGTATGTTCAAAAGTTGTTTACCTGTTGAATAAACTGGTGGTAATTAAACAATGACTATGCCCTAGGATAAACAAATGTAACAAGAGTTTATACTGGCTGCTCAATTATAGACTCTAATTCTTCTACCACTGTTGACCCAAAATAGAATTTGTTCACATACTGCAATCAACAATTACAACTTCAGTAATAGTTGTGTTATTTAGCTGTATTGTATTACATTTAATATTTAATTATGGTTATACTCATTTAAGTCACATAAGTTAGTATCGCTATAATTCAATTTAATACAATGAATGTACCATTTCCTATTTCATAGTGGTTAATTCATCTATGTACAAGATGTCAAGCTCAATTACCCACTACTCACTTTTGCATGCCTTGATGCAATTCAAGTCAACCACACAGGGGTGGTAGTGAGTTACTTCCTCCTAGCTTTGCAAGGGTGATGGGGAGGTAGGGAGTTATTAATGAGGAAGTATTTTATTCATTCACATGAGGAAGTATTTTATTCATTCACAAATTTCCCAGGACAGACGCGATTCCTCCATTTGACCACATGAGGGATTTATTCAAACGCTCATTTCCTGCACTATCCACTAAAGCCAGTACCTTGCACAATATGCATTTAGCAATATACGCTTTGATGGGATATGATAACTGCGATATACTAACTTGGATCCAGTAGCCATGTTCACACAGTCACACATGCTGTATGGAAGATATATACAGAGGCTAACTCATGTGCTACCCTTGGTGTGGTAGCTATGACTACACCAAATACAAATATATAGTACCTACGACTATGGAATTCAATCTTTAGTCATTCAAGAACATCCCCAATTTTGCCTAGCTTAATATGGCCTTAGCCTGATGGGTGACCTGGGATGTGACGATAACTCTAAGGCATACAACCTTAGATCTAGTATAAATAACCACATAGCCAACATCTGCTTTATCGGGGATGCCTTCACAGGCTAATCGTACACTACCCTGGATGGAGTAGCCATGCCCATACCAAATACAGAATTTTAGAATCCAAGCTTTCCCAGTTGTAATAGACTATTCCACTCATTACAACTGCGTGTGGTAATTCTTATATTGGTTGTCATGCCACAGGGGGCCCCCTGCTGATTGCCCCCATATACAGCGGCAAATGTCTTGTTGTTACGTTGTGTTCGTCGTTCGTCCCATAGGTGAGCGGGGCCTGTGATCCTCACCACCTGACGGTCGTTTGTTCGTCTTTATAAGTCTTGTCTTTGTACCAGTTGACTGCTGGTCATTGTATCTATCAACGGGCGTGGGGGTACACCGATCGCCCTCAGGTCCCTTGTGTCCAAATACCTTACTTTTGGTTGTAGTGTTTCCTAATTGGAGCACTGAGTTCGTGTCGGAGAGAGATCAAGCAGGGCTCGAAGAATACATTTTAAATCCCGAAGGGTATGTTTATTCACACTGCACACATGGAAAAAGAAAAGAAAAACTTGTAAAAAGAGAAAACAAACAAAAGTTTAAAATTCTGGGGTTACCAACAGAGGTTCAACTGCACCATCGCATGTTGAAGCAACCTCTCTGTTACCGATGTATTGCTGCCAGTAAGGAAATGGGATTTTAATGTCCCAATAACGACTCACCCCCTAGTCTCCTACACACTCTAGAGACCAAAACCAACCTCTTTCCTCACTGCACTCTGTCCCTATAAACCCATAACCCCGCCCTCTGTCTAATTGGACCAAACCAATTACTGACTAGGGTGCGTTCACAGGGATATGCAATAAAATAACTTTAACATAAACACATACATATGACAGACATAGGTACCTTCAAACAATATTTACATAGATATCCCTTTTGTATATTTTACCTTTGTGTTTTCTTTCCCAGGATGCTTTAGCTGCCCCCCCCTCTATGCTGTATGACCATGGACTCTTCTGGCCTGCATAAAGGAAGCCCTGAGAGGTGCCCGCGCTCCCTTGCATTTCCCAACACAGGTAAGTATGCTTTTTCCTACGTGCACATACATTTCCCTTACAACACAATCCACAAAGCATACAACAATGTTAATTTGTAGTCTTTGCAGTCTTGGGGATGAGACAGGTTCTCTGACCTCATCACAGTATCCTCCATTTGGATTATGTCACAGGTTTTTGGTTTGGTGTGATCGCTTCCATTTTATTTCGCACTCCCTGCCCCTTACATTGGCTAAAAGCAAAATGGGGTGATATTATCATGATATCGTTAAAGTTCAAACAGGGTGTACAGAGTGCATGTGATTGGTTCAATGTGTATGTGCCAATATTCTTTTCTTAATTTTAATTGGATAGATTTCTATATTTTCTATTCAATATCTTGGTATTTGATTGTCCCTGGAGAGGGGTGGGATGGAGAGTGAATGGGGAAGAAGGAGTTGAGCAACAAGAGCCTTGCCATGAGAAAAAGGCTTTTGAAGTAAATGTTAGCTGTTACCTGTCATCTAGACAACTTGAATGTTGGGTAGTAGCATTCCTGCATTGCATTTTGTAAGTTTTACGTGAGCCTCATGTATCAAACTTGTTGACAAGGCAGGACAATCCCAAACACCAGGTATTCTCTGCTCATGAGAGATCGTTGCTGTGTGTAAGAGTTTTATTTAGCATGAAAAAGATGGAGAGCCAGTATCCACAAGGGAGAAAGACACTTGGTGAGAACAACGGAAGATGGGCATATCACAACAAAGTGCACCTTTCCTGGGAATGACAAATACAGGAATCAAATGTCTCCATCTGTATAACCAAAGACAAGCGTCATTCCAATAATATTATACTGCTGACAAAGAATGTTACTATTATTTGCATAAACAAGCTGTGAACTCCACAGTATCATTTAGAATATACCCCTCACAACCACTTTTGTACCACCCTTTATGGTAGGAGGTTATAAGTTACCATTATTTTGAAGCTTGGCATTTATTTCATCTCCTAATCCAATAGGTGGTGGATTTATCAATCTGGGACCTTGATTGTTCCCTAGCTATACATAGATGGGTTATGTGGTGGTGGACATCCATTTTTCTAAAGAGTTTATATCGGCATCTTGTCCTGGTCCCAGAACTGAGACACTAGGTACAGATTTGTCATACTATGTTATGCACAGAAACGACATAGAATAGTACAGGTGCTACAAATTACCTGCAGTTCCTGTAAACACATCAGCTGTTCCTATGGGAGGGAAACAGAAAAGGTGTGGGATGTATGAGATGAATGGGTCCTGAATGCTTGGTCATACCCCTCAAAAGAGCTGCTATGCCTCATGTAAGGTGGATTTTATTGCTCACGATTCAACTGCTTCAGCCCATTATCACAGTACATGCCACAGATGCTGACAGTTTCTCAGTCATCTTACAAAATAAGAGTACGAATGAGGTTAAACTGCAAAAAGAGACCTGTTGGACAAGTACAACTCACAGATGTTGCAGCACCATCCTTGAACACAAAAATACTTGGAACCATAGACTCGAGCCTAAATGACCTAAATGGTGAATTTCATTTCAAGTGGAAGATTGCGAGCAAACAAGGTGTTTTCTCTGCACAAATTGGTGATCTGTCTGGCAAAAGGAGTAGAACATTTCATTCACCTATCAGACCCCAAAACATTCCATGAGTGCTCTTGATGGATAGCACACACTGACATTGACGATGCAAGAAACCATCTTCAGGATCATCAGGATTTCAGCAACTGAAACTGACCCAAACAAAGTGGAAGCCATTGTCCAATCACTCCCATCCAAGTAGTTACATACTCTACAGATAGGTGCAGCTACAACTCCACTAACCTAGACATGAAAAATTTAAGTCACTGCTAAGCTGACCTGTTTTTCTACCCCATTCTTTGTTACAGCCCTGATCAATTCAGGAGGAGAAGATAATATTACTAATAGATCTTTTGCCCAGAAAGCATTTGTTCCCATTCTACCATGTGCCCTTCCCCTTGGGGTTAAATGCATAGATGAAAATCCCATTGGCTCTGGTAGAATCACTAAGACTACTGTTCCTAGCAAATTCCCCATTGGGGTGCTCCACTTCAAATCCCTTTCCTTTTTTGCTGTTGATACCACTGAACATCCAACAATACTCGTGTTTCCATGGTTAGTGTTATCCTAGGCTCACTGGAGAAGTTATGAAGTAAGGTACCCATCGTCATTCCCCCTGTCTAGCGATATCCTGCTTAGCTACTAGTGTTGAGAGCCTTAAATGTCCACTCATGTCAAGGTCCCTAAAGAATACTCTGATTTTAGCTATGTTTCTAACAAGTCCCTAACCACAACTGCCTCCACACTGACCCTGGGACTAAAGAGATAAATCTCTTGCCTGGTACTAGCCCCCTGAAGAGTCATATTTATCCACTGTCCATTCCCAAAACCACAGTCCTGGAAGAGTACAGGAAGCTCTGAAACTGGGTTACATGTCCCCTTCCACTTCACGTGCTGCAGCTGGGTTTTTTTTTATAGAAAAGAAAGACGGGGGCTTAAGGCCATGTATAGATTATTGAGGCTTAAATTCCCTAATGGTTAAAAACCACTTCCCATTCCCTCTTGTCCCTTGACCTGCACATGAGCAACTATGTCAAGCCACACTTTTTTACTAAACTGGATCTAAGGAATGCATACAACCTGATGTATTCGGGTGTTTGCTATGATGTATTTGTGTTTGCTTTCTCCCGTGTTCTTACGATCAAGTTTTCACACGTTGAGAATTCCGCGTAATTTTGTGTTTGGTGATTCTATTGCTGTGTGTGCTTGCCTTACTCTCACGCTAACTAGTAACATTGCCATAGGTTCAGTCAGTTCGAGCCGCACTTGGGTCTACCTCTCTCTACATTATCACGCGGTGTGTACGTTCACATACTCGCCGCGTTACAGTTTCATCTCTGTTGTAGCATCTGTATCTCTCTCTACCTTCCATTGTAGAGCTAGATGCCTCAGAGACAGGAATAGGTACTATCCTTAACGTCATGGCACTCTTGCCAAGTTGTACCCTTGTGCCTTTTATTTCCGATAGCTAAACCCTACTGAGATGGATTATGCAGTTGGAAACAGAATTGCTGGACACTGACTGATACACAGATCACACTGACTCATTCCTTGAACCCACCTCCAAGAACAAGTTCTATGTTCCTGAATCACTACGTTCAGCCCTTCTCCAGCAGATACATTAATTGCTTAGCTCAGAGCACCCAGGCATATGGTCTACTATAAACCCAACAAGGTGTCCCAAGATGTAGCTGAGTTTGGAGCACAGTGCTACCAGATTATTGGACCATCTCCAATTATTGGTCTCACATCATTTTGAATTTTTGTCATCATTTTGAATTTTGAGGATTTCTGATCCGACAGAGGCACTTAATTCAAATGGTCAAGTAGAATGTCTTTACCAGGAATTAAGGCATTTTCTATGCTTATACTGTTGTCATTCCCAGTACGACTGGAGCTACCATCTACCTTGGGCAGAATGCACTCAAAATTTCCTAACTCACTCTTCCACCGGTCTAACCCTGTTCCAGTGCATACTCTTACCAGCCTCCACTGTTTTCCTGGCTAGGTGAGCCCTCTGAAGTTTCCACTGTAGATGACACTGTAGTGAACAAGCCCCCGTGTGTATCAAAAGAACGGTGAGGAAACAAATGGGATTCTTTGAAAAATTAACCCAGTTTAATATTCCATGCAACTTCTATCATAATACCACATATCTCCTTGATTTCATGTGTCTCTGCTAAAACCTGCTTCTCGTCTATCATCAGATCGCTAGGTGCAACCCCCTCCTCCATTGGAAATTGACGGTTCCCCTGCATATCTGGTGAACTGCCTGCTTGTCTCTCGTCAACACGGAGGTCTCAGTATCTGCAGTATCTTCTGAACTTGATAGGATACAGACCTGAGGGGCAGTGTTGGGTGAGTACTGAGCATATTCTGGATTCCTCACTCGTACAGGATTTTTACACAACCCACCTTGATTGTCCCACTCATCCAATTCAACCTCTGGCTCCAGTGTTTTGGATTATACATCACTTTTGAATATCTTGCTATTAAGCTTAGGGGCAAACTAATGATTGTCCTATATCAGTTCTAATGATTTCCATCTATCACGCTGTTATGCGCCTTGATAGCCATTTGTTTTACAGGTTTGTCAACAGCCGTCCACTGACCTGCTGAATCTTATTTGAGTTCTGACATTGAAACTCCTATTTATCACAGTTAATCTCATTCTTAAACACTATTATTATTATCCCCACTATCGTTAATATTGTCAGTCACTTAAGCAAGGAATCTACCCACAAAGTCTCAAAACAGGGGTCATCATGCCTCTTCTAAAGAATAAATGAATCCCTGCTAAACTCAGTAATTACAGACCTATCTCTGATATTCCATTTTAATGAAAGTATGACATCATGGAATCAGCAGAAAGCAGCGTGGTGGGAGCCAACATGACTTCAATGTCTAAAACAAGGACCGGTACAGCTCACACAAGCAGAAGGTGGCAGAAGGCGTTCAGCGCTAAATACAAGCGAATAATCGAGGTAAAGTCCTTACAAGACATTCAGTGCATGTGACACGCTGGCTCACTGTGGTCAAGCTCGATGAATACGCAGCACTGAACGGCGCACCTGGAAACATTATAAGTGTTAGGATAAATGAGAAACAGGTGCAGGTGATGAATGATGAGTGCGTCAGTATATCGGTGACTGCGAGCGAGGGAGTGACGTGGTGGAGGTGTGACGTTGAGTGGGCGTCTCCCCTGAGCTTTAGGGCCGGCCTACCGTGACAAAGATTGAAAATGTGACCTTTCAGTCAAATTTTTGTTTTTTATTATTTTATTATGCCATGTTTGCCACTTTTCATCTGCTGCCCAATATGGGATGTATTGTATAAAGGATCACAATGGAAATAAATCTTACGTTATCCCTGACTGTTTCTGTTTTTATTATAGGCACCAGATGATATCCAATGTGGATATTATTTGTGTGAAATATGAAATGTTCTAATAAAATCAAATGTTCTGGATAAAAATCTGGCTTTAGAGCTCATCCTGGCACAGAGGCACAAAATCTTGAATGGTCTTAGGCTAAACCATGACCCCGATGATCTGTCTATACTGGTTCTTCTTGAGGTCAGTGCTGCATTTGACAAAGCAGACCAATGTATACTACTATACCATCTAAGAGACAGGGCTGCCCTAATTGACTCCAGTCATATCTGACCAGTCATGAGTCCTATATCACATCTCTAATTGCCATGTACTATGTACCATGTACTATGGTGTCGCTCAGGGTTAGAATTTGGGACAAACATTTCTAATTATAATTATATTTAGCCATCGATTCCTGGGGTTCCATTGGAATGTCTCCTGAAATATAAAGTCCTGAACAGGTCATAAATTCCTGCAACTCAATGAAAACAAAATGGAATTTAGCCTCATTGGAAATTATCCTGAGTGCACTGATGCTGTAATTTATCTGGAGTCCCTATCGGTTAAGGACTAATACTGTGTCCCATTTCACTATGACTTAAGCTTTAAATGCTATGTTAGTAATGTCAAGAACAGTATTATACACAAAGACAAAATTAAAAATCCAGGGGAATATCTGGAGAATATATAGTCAATGTAAACCCGTAAAAATCAGAGAATTATTTTAGTCAACCCCCAAAAGAGATGGAACATGCAGATCTGTTTATGAAAGGCACAAAAGGGCAAATTCTAAAAACACAAGGTAGTGTCAAAAACACAATGAGAATAGACAGGAAACAATGCTCAGCAAGCTTAAGACAGACAGGCAACTGGAAAAATGGATATAAATGCACAAAGTGTAATCAAAAACAGGTGCAAAGTCTGGGAATGATCTCCGAGGCCAAGGCTGATTGATAGAAGTACGTGTTTTCCACCTGTCAGACTAACGGATGTTGAAAAATGGCTGCAGAACCAGGAGGCAACATGACACTTTGCAAGGCTTGTTGCAGTAATTCACAGTCTCTAATTAGTTAGTAGTACTACAATTAGATTAAATTAATGGCAGCACCATCGATTTTAATTCGTAGTGATTAATATGTCATACAGGCGAGCTGTCAAGCTCAATTAACCAAATGGTCATTCGGGGTGGAAGTGACACTCTTCCATTAACTACAGTTAATGGCTGCAGTTCATTAAGTAGTGGTAGTGGATCACGTTTTTCTCAGATTTCTCAAGGGAATAGTTATTTCACAGTTGATCACAAGGGGTGGTCATGATTCACTAGGGGCATCACAAGGAACCACGTCAGTCGTGATGTATCATTTAGCAACACCCACCAAGAGACTCTAGGTGCTTGGGATGGTTACTGCCAGTTTTAGTCCAAACACTACTGAGCTCACATCAAGTGCCATGCTAAATAAATGCATAAACTGAGAACAGGTTGGCACACTTGCAACAATGCACAACCTAGCATCAAATCTTTAACCAAACAATCAACACCTGATCAAATACAAGAGCTTCCCACATTAAAAGAACATTTTACACAGTATGCAGTCATAAAAATAGTGATCACAAGGGTTTTGATATTGAATAGGAGAAACCTGCATTGCCAGTTTTACTTCAAATGCCTTGTTAGTGAGCATCTGAAACACTAAGCATGCATTCATCTGAGTTAAATAATGCTACTTTGAACACTTAACACTTAATACCCAGCTGCTGCACAATCTGTTGCTACTCAATTTATTCAACAAACATTTACACATAACAACACAGTATAAAAGATTATGACAGATTAAGAATTTCTGTGATGTTCAAGAAGGCAAATAAAAGTGGTATTGTAAAACTCAGTAGAGTTTCACTTCTCACATAGGGCACCATTAAATGTAGTGATAGAATCGCCTCAGGTAGTGAAGGGTCCATTTCTATTGAGGTGCTGATTCATAAACCTGCACACAGACAACATCATAGGGCCAATGGATATTGAAATGACTCAGCTGTTCCCGATCCAATGGGCTTGATTCCTGAAGTTGGCTCAGTCAGGCAGCTAGCTGTGACGCTGGGCGGCGGCAGACGGACGAGACACAGAGTCCTTGTTGTGACAGACGTCACTTTTATTGTAACACTTAAACAACAACGAAGACGTGTATACATTAGACAACGACGAGCACAAGACACTGCGCGAACGCACATTAAATAGACAGACCACATCAACCCCACGTGATGACGAGACGAGCCACAGGTGAGATGGATAATGACAAGACGCACCCGCATCCACGAAGATACACTGACGCAGACGAGTAGACGCCGACAACGTTAACACACGCCCCAAAGGAAGGGTTCGGGGACCGTAGCGTGACACTAGCTTGCATGTAGGCCTTACCAGAACATAACAGTGGGAGTCTTCGTACCACTAGATTCTATAGGCTGACCTGGTCTTTGCTGAAAATTCTAGAACTGATTAATTACTGGCCACCCAACAAAAACTTCCATTTCATCAACACAAAAAAATTTATTTGATTAATCAAAACTGCAAGTCACGAAAGAGAAAAAACTGTAATGAGCAAATAATGTGTGAGAGATAAACAAGAATAGAATTAGACATGAGTGTTTTAATTTGATTAGCAAGAGGCTTTTGACATTGTTTTTCAAAGATAATAAATACAATTCTTATTTTCTTTTTCTGTAAGCTTTTGCTCATACATTTCATCTGGCTGATGCGTAAAAGATCACTACTTCTAAACACAATTAAAATTGGTTAACCATTTTATCCACAATAAGAATGAGGTAAGAACATGGTAATGAAAATAACCAAAAACGACAATGGCAATAAAAAAACACCACAATTTGATTACACTAAGATGACCAGATATTACTTGAGCTTATTACACGATTCAAGGTCATTGTGAACTTCACATTAAGCTGTTATAACGGTAACACTTTACAAGTGTAGACTAACTAACGTGAAAAAATGCATTAGTTAACATGAACAACACATGAAGTAACACATTAACAATAATTAACTAACGTTAAGTAAACATGTAACAGTTGCATCTCCTGTTTTGGCTCTATGTTGCTCACTCCTTTTTTGGTGCGACCTTAAAGGAATATATTACATTGTACTGATTTACCTACATAAGTAATGGGTAACTTGGAAATATCCAGAATCTATCAGCATAGGAACTGAAGTGTGTCCATCCCGTTTTTAGCTCGTTACTCCCTTTTGCTCCAAAATAAAACACTAAAGCTCTAAAAAGGTGCGAGTAACAAAGAGCCAAAATACGAGCCGTAACTGTTACGTTTACTTAACGTTAGTTAATTATTGTTAATGTGTTACTTCATATGTTGTTCATGTTAACTAATGCATTACTTCACGTTAAGTAAACACTTAATGTAAAGTGTTACCGTTATAACTTTATAGAACTTATACCTGTGGGAAGAGGAATATATACATTAACACTTCACCTGCACATGTGGTACAATGATAGAAGATAGATACTACCATGATAGATGAATGGATTTATTATATTGATACCCCTTGCAAATAAGTTCAGGTGAAGTGCCATTTATCCTTGGAATGTTCATGGAAAATTATAGTTGTCCTGGTGAGATAAAGTCTGATGGAATTTAGAGTCATACTTCATGCAATATAACAAGCTGGTACAAAGTTCTTGCATTCCAGTCTGTGAATTTACAACACCTAGGATGTCCTGGTAAAGGGAGCAGAAAGTGAGATTGTAATGCATGGCTGATGAGTTCTGAACAATACAAGGACAAAGTCCTATTTTATGGCTGTTATTCCTAGTCATTTTGAACCAAAGGGGGTCCTGATTCCTGTCAGGTGGCAGAAGGTGAGACATTTCATCCTCACCACACCATTTTATAATCCGTGGAACATCATCAATACATTTTCTGGGAATCAGATTCTCAAGCTTTTGTGTAGTAATTTCTAGATAGGACATTTAGGATGTAAATCGCTACTCCCAAGAGCCCAAGAGCAAGCACAAATAATAATGGGGCTAACAGATTTGAGTTTCATTCACCTATTACATAGCTAATTATTTTGATCAAGCACAAAAAGAGATAAAACATGCAGTTCTAGATATGAAGCCATGAATTTTGCAATGACCATAACATCTGTTAACCAAAGCTATAAGCCTATATGATTTGCATTTATGTAGAGGTTATCTTGGAATGAATGAATAAATGTTAGTTTAGCTATAACCAACACCTTTAGAGAACTATGGTAGCTTTTAATGTCTGAGGTAGCTTTTAATGTCTGAAAGAATAATGCTTCAAATATAATTGGATTTCCTCAACAGCTTTCATTGATGTAGTTCAGTTACATTAATTTAATTCAGATGTACTACAGTTAAAGCCATGTGAGGATAAAAATACTTGAATACTTAAATATTTCTATGGTGAGCAGCATACTAGTAGGTTTATTCAGTCCAAAACTATTATTCGAGTATATTTCAAGTTTCATGGTAGAATACTCTCTAGAGGAAGCAGCTGTTCATCCTTCACATTTGGCAGGGAGGAACAGTTACAGACGGCGTGACCAGAGACACAGGGTCATGACCAGGTTCACCTGAGAAGTAAGCTCATTTTGGTAATGACTTGGATTACTGACAGCTCACTGGCAATGTGTTGTAACTCACTGAAAATCCTCTTCCACAATATGTGGAATCAGCATGGGACATGTGCCACAGCTACTCTACACACTGTATTACACCACATAAAAAAGTCGTTTTGTCTTGAAGAGTTGCATAAATCTTGCAAGTAAACTCAATCCCTGTGGTCACTTACATTTGAAAATTAAATAGCAACTCTGTTCTACTTCACAACCTATTTTGAGGTTATATAAGCTATATAAAAAGCATTTTCATCTTATTTTGTATTACAACTTGGAATTAGTGATGCACAGCAAAGGTGATGATACTGGCAATATTCCAGGAGAAGTAGGCTCAGTGTCAATGTCGGGCCCCTAAACGTAGCCCTGGTACCACCTTGAACATTAAGCCACACGTCGTGATAATTGAAGCCATTGTATTTGCACCCACTCTAAGGTATACCCAATTCCTTTTATGCATTAAAAATCCCTGAGTAATGCTCTAAACCAATCACGTGACAAAATATAAGGTTACATGTTTCTACTTATTTAACAATTAATATATAGAAATATAAAAAACGGATTAGGATTTTCTATGGCAGTAGACAACAGCAACACATTCTGGATACAATTCTGGATTCCAGTCCCCTTACTTGTTTGACAATATACACATTGTGCACTTCCTCTTGTTCTCTGTGTTATTATCTGCAACTGTAGCTGTAACTGAATGCTATTTATATTCCTTTATAGCCTGATTAAAATTGTGTGAATTTGTGTACATTTAATATAGACTTTTATTAGGCTTATGAGCACACTGTAAACTAGTACTTCAAATTCCATAGTGCAATCAAGAAGGCACTATGAGATTCAGAGCTTTGATTTATGCATTATGGATTTCTAATTAACTGGCTATTGGTGAGTTACAATTGGTAAGACAATTCCCTCGGCTGAACTACTAACTACTGAGTCTCTAATCCCTTTCATCTTTTTTGAGTTGAGATTTTAGGCTTGCTGTAATCTATATTCCATTCCAACCACTGAACATTTAATAATTATTTGTTTCAGAATTTGCTGTACTGCATCAACAAGCCGGAACATCCTTCTCTTTAAAATTTTGAAAATCTTCTACTTCTGTCTAAGAGGATTGACGACTTAAATGTTCAAGGGGCATTTGACAAGGCTGTTGTTCTCACACCAGGTGGTATGCCTTTCCTACTCCAGCCCCTAGAACCCAACATTATATTTTATTGCAAATTTAACTAGAAGGATTTAACATTTGGCTGCCATCCTGTTGAGCTTTGAGTGCATATTTCAGTAACGTAATTGTATCTACATGTATAACTAGATATTTCCCAGCAAGCTTATAGTCTCAGTTTTTTTCCTATATTCTGGGACCACCTCACTATAGCCATGCTCAGATAACAAGATGCTACCTACACTAGTTCCCCTGGGGCAGTTTGCTAATGAGGATTTGGGTGTTCCTCTTACTTTGGAAGAGTGGTTCATTGCTCATTACTCAATAGAATTCTATTTCAGGCACGAGTTCTGGAAAAATAGCTACCAGCTAGTTCCCAAGTGCCATCTGAGCAATGCAGAATGGCCTAGATCTCTCTATCGCCAGGTGACAGATGGTTAAACATGAGACCATTGTGACACCAGCGTTTCCAAGCCTTCAAAGCATTGGAAGGGAAAATTCTACCTCTGCTGCACTGTTCTGTTCTGACTCGTCACCATTGCGGAATTCCATGAACTACATCACACACCTGTTAGAAACCCTCTTCTCTGAGAGGGCCACTCTTCCCCTTCCTTCAGCTGCTGGACTTAAATGCTGGGAGTTTCCTCACTCTCAATATCAGCAGTGTCACTGAATGGGTGCTCCTTGTGCTCAGAAAAGAGGTGTTTTCAATGCACACCCTTCAAATGGAGGGTACAAATGGTTTACTCCTCAGCGTCCAGAGACTGACAATATTTAACAAATATACTCCGTCTAATAAATAATGAATTATTGAACGAATGTACTGGCTGTTATCTCAGTCACTGCCGTATGCTATAAGCATATGTGCTAGAGCATCACAGCAAGGTACATCCTTTGCACATTGACACACTTTATTCGGTGCCGTTGAATAGTTGGTGTTTAACTCTTTATTGATTACGTTTGTGTTCTTCTTTTATGTCGCACCATAGTCCTGGAGAAACGTTATTTCGTTTCACTGAATATAGCTGAAATAATAATAAAAGACTTTTGACTCTCTTAACCCTTCTCTGCGAGGCATGTTGCTTACACAGAAAGACGTTTAATGAAAACGAAAGTAAAATACCACACGCGCACAAACAAGCAATGTACAGAAATATACGCACACCGGCTGTTAAGTTCCCAAAGGAAGACACGATGAAGCCACAACATGGACATAATCACGGACAAGGGCGAATGCTAACAGCGGGATATTTATAAGCACACTGATGGGGAAGGAAGCAGACACAGGTAAACGCAGGGAACATTGCTAACAAGAGGGGCGTGGCAACATGTGGCCACAGGGAAGTAAACAAAGGGCACCGGGAGACACGCTGACACGAGGGAAAACAACGCCACGTGGAGCGACCCATCACGTGGGAGAGATAGTTGAAGAGGACAGCGTGATATGTTATTCCAAAGACACGTCACCATTGGGTTCAAGGCAAACTGAGTTTACTTTTCTTTTTAAACAGCTACATTTATACATAAGATATAATACTTACATATTTACATATATATATTAGCTAAAACACATAAGATCTATGTGTTAAGATATAGATTTCAAAAGTAAAAAGAAATAAAACAGTAATATTAAATTCTACATTCTATATTCTACTGCTCTTGCAGACTGCCAGTATCTAGCTAAAGAGTTGCCAGAAATGACTTTGTGCAGAACTATTTTGTATGTGCATACAGTACCTTTATGAAAACTTTTGCCTCATTTTCTCACAGCACTCTTGTTACATAGAGAAATGGATTTTAGCCAGTTAGAACTAGAGATCAACTAGTGATTCCAAGTACAATTACAGTACTATTCCACCAAAAAGTCAGGGACAAGTTATAAAGGAATAATAAGACAGGGAAGCTCTGTGAAATGTGAGTTTGAATAAAAGCAAGTAGCACTGCTATGAGTCTCATTGCTTTTTTTCCACAAATGCACTCAGTGCCATCCATGGTGGCACAAATAGATTGATCTCATAGCAACATGGTCCCCATGGCAACATGAGATGCAGATGTCAGACCACAGTGGTCCAGGAGGGATTAGACGCCTGTTGGGCAGTTCTCTCTCTCTCTCTCTCTCTCTCTCTCATTCTCTCTCACTCTCACTCTCCCTCTCTCTCTCACTCCCTCTCTCTCTCACTCTCACTCTCTCTCTCACTCTCTCTCTCTCTCTCTCACTCTCTCTCTCTCACTCTCTCTCACTCTCTCTCACTCTCTCTCTCTCTCTCTCTCTCTCTCTCTCTCTCACACACACACACACACACTCTTTCTATCTTTTTCTCCTGAAACTAAAATAAGGTACAATTTTGCCATCCACATGCAATTACATTGCTTTCATGGATAAAAGAACTACGAATACTATGTACAATATGAAAGGAACCACTATGGGATGACTTAAAAACACTTTTATGAAGCATGTTTTATGAAGTCTATTTCTGTGAGTCAGGCTTTTAAAATTATTGTCAGACACCAGTATAGTGGGTCTTTCCCTCGCTGCACGACATCTAGGAAGGTCAAGGGTGTACATACTTATTCAGATGCATATGCGTCTCTTAGACAGCAGGCATGCAGCATTGTTAAATACTTCAGTAGGTGTGGAACAGGACTGCATTATTGGACCCTAGAGATGACCTGATGATGGGGAGAGAGAGGCCCAGACATTCCTACTCACAGAGAGTCCATACTGTGGTGTTAAGGACTTCACTGTATAGCTAGAGTTCCAATTTTAATCTAGTTGAGGGGCTGGACTTGTGGTCTCTCCTTTTTTACTATGACTGAACACTTGCAGATGTTATTAAAGAATCATACATCCACTAAATGAAACATTTCCAGGTAATGTTAATGATCACATATGAGAAAGCCAGTGAACTACGTCAGGCAATGGTTTTGCAACGCTCACATCTGGGTGGCCAGTACAATGGACATTCTAGCTGCTGAACTAAGATGGTGGTACAAAAAACTTGTCACCAGAGCTTCACGTGCACACAAAGTCTCACACAATACAGCTATCATGCTTTGTATGAAATGACAACGAGAGTCCTAGATTTCTGTTTTTTATGATGAGCCACTTATATTTAAACCTTGGATAAACACAAAGGTAGCTCATTAAATCCAGAATTCTGCTTTGGTATACATCGCAACACGATGTTGCTGACAGAAAAAAATAGCACGAAGAATATAATCTAAAAAAAATATGCATAGACAGGTTTTTCTGGAGTATCTTCAGCACAAACAGTTTTGAGCTTTGTACCAACAGATTCAATAACAAGACATTAAAAAGACCTCTGCACTCTTAAATCCATTAACTGGTTTAAACCACTCAGTTCCTCTTCTTCACACTGAAATCTTACCTGTTAAAGAACAATAATTCTTGTAGCTTTCTTGTAAATTCTTGTAATGTCATGCTTCCCATGTCTTATGTATCTACAATTTCAGACATGAATTACTGCTAATTGTTCATTTATGTCAGTATGATGGATTATATTATAATTTAACATTTTGATTCATAAACATGGTAGAATAGGGGCCTGTGATGAACCAGTGTGTAATACATTCCAGAAGTGAACTTAAGACATAATGCATTCTTTGTTCATTTCCTGTCATGTTATCATCAGCTGTGTGAGTTTCTGTGAAGGAGATAATATGAATTATTATGATAAAAGGTCATCAGAATAAAATGAAATGTCATTGCTCCAGAACTCTGCTATTATTTAAGCCCTTTACCAATTCTACAAAGGGCTTTGCCATTTGACTGTGTGTGTGTGTGTATCTTCTTTATCAGTTTACTTATGTGTACGGTGTCCACAGTTAATAGATATCTCATCTGAACTCTTGGAACTCTATAATAACTTGCCCCTGATTGGAGCAATCAATCTCTTTTGTTTGTATACCACCAATTGGATTAAAATTATTTGGCAAGTGTAATTTATTATTTGGCAAGAGTTAGAGACTATATCTTGTACATCTAGGTGCATCTATAAAGTAGCTGTTTACAACAAGCTAGATAGCAAGTATACATCAGATGTGGTTTTAAGTCTTGCAAAAGGAGAACATATTGATTTCTCTTGGTCAGGTATGGCTTTGCATCTTGGCTTTGAGTTGCACAACTTCACTTGAAGTGTAAAGTAGTTTGGGACTGACATGAATACTGATTGACACGGTAATACACAGTGTTGTACTGACACTTCATTCTTATGTGCATATTTACGGCAACCTAACTGCTGTATGAGTGAAGTCAGTGTTGGTATTTTTTTTTGCTGTGAATTGAAGTTTACCTTTTGCCCTTTCTTCTCCAAGGACTTCTGTTCAGTATTACCCAACCAAAGGAAGATCATGAGTTAAGACACTGCTGACACAAAACGATATCGGAGGACCTTAGAAGACCTGGTCACTGTTTACACAAGAAAGATTGAAAAGGCAAAGGGTGAAAAGGGGTGAGACCAACTAGTTGTGCCTCAAGCATCAAACAGAAAAACAAAAAGGTTTCAGATCAAGATGAATGGATTGTTGCAGTGTGTCTGTGATTATGCATGCCCCCGAAATGTATTACACTCACCCGGGGCAGAAGGGCCTTGCTTCTTAGGAAGATGTTATTAGAACATGACAAATATGAAATAATTTGTCATTTATAGTTATAGTACTGTGGTTTCACAGTTTGGTGTAGATTGGGTTCCAAAATGTTGCATTTTAAATGACAAATAAAAGACAGAAAATCTTTCTTGCCCACTCTAAGCTTTGTTGTTACACATATAAGGACACCAAACTGAAAGGGTCATGACCTTACTGACAGTATAAAGTAATGTAATACAAGATTAAGCATAGTTCATGTGACAGCCCTGGAAATCTAATCATCTTTATTACTGGATCTTTTTCAGTGAAGACAAATTCAAAAACAACTGTCATTCAAAGAAGGAAGTTAGCAAAGATGTCAGGTTATAAAGAGATTACCACTTTTTCATACTGTTTGCTGTGTGACTGACTCTGCATACAGACTCTTCATCCAGGCAATTCATGATCCTGAACTAAATTGGGGCTGTAATACACAATGCATCAGGCAAATGTGTGTCTAGCTTTCTCATCTGTGGCTACATTATATTGGTTTTGTTTACGAGACATAATTTGTCTTAAAATTTGAAAGGATACATATTATGGCATTTTTAAGAATAAGAGCTTGCTTAATGTTTGGATTAGAAGTGAAGATCTCTTGGGTCAGTGTCATTTCTGAAAACATGGGGGAAATGTTTTCAGTGTGTGTGTTTCTGGGTATGTTGATTTGCATTTTCCCTGAAAACTGAGTTTCATTGTTTTGTCATATTTCTGTGGACTGCAGCGCAGAAAAGCAGATCAGCTTGACTCTAAAAATGCCAAGAACTTGCAATGTGATGGGTATGGGTTTGTGTCATTGTAAATCACTTTGGTATTTCAAAGCCATCTTGAGTCTCTGCAATTTGCTGCAGAATCCTGGAATAAAATAGAGATGACTTCTCGGAACCCTCGAGAACCCACGGGAGTTTCACCATCCTGCTTGGTATACTAATAAATACATAAAAGTCCTGGACTGAAAGCAGGACAGGGTTCACCAGGGCATATGTTTTATAAATCCATTCATGCATCCCGCAGTCTTGTTTGGTGATCTAGAAAAGGGTACCCGGAGGGTCTATGAAGAATGCCAGATCTTAGAGGAAAGAGCTCTTCCACCTGCTCCTCCCTGAGCTCCAGTGCGAGTGCAGCATCCTTGTAGCGAACAGGTAGGCTGATCACTCTGCTCCTCGAGAGAGAGAGGCTAAGGAGAACATGCACTGCTAACGCTGCGCAAAGATTAAAGGGCTGCTCGCACAGGACTGAATACATTAAGCCAAGCTGCGCAGACAGCCGCCATGTGGGCCACAATCACATTGCCCGCTGCTTGATTCGCACAGAGAGAGGGAGAGAGAGAATGAGAGAGAGGGAGAGAAAGAGGGAGAGGGAGAGAAAGAGGGAGAGAATGAAAGATGGAGAGCGAATGTGCGTGTGCCTCTGTGCATGTGTGTATAAGACTCTTCAAAGGGAATTGCTTAGTATCCAAATCCCAATAATTATAAGACATCCCTTAAAATCAGTCCACAAGCAGATCTATAGATGTATATTATACACTTCTTACCAAAATATTTACTTGTTCTTAAGTCTACCCATCTTGGATAAGTCATATTCTATTTGAAAATAACATGACAATAATAGGGAAGCTGCAAATTATCATGTGTTATCATGTTTGAAGAGGTAAAATACAGGATTAGTAGGCTGTCTGTTACTAAATGTAAAACAGTTTCCCTGGAATAGAACATATGTGACATCAAACCTAACTGAACAGCTTACACAGTACTCTGAAATTTGCAGCATTCAGTAATTGCCTGTGTCTCAATATTTATAAACAGACATGACTCACCATTGTAATGTTAGTTGCACAAACCCTTTAAATGCTATTAGAACAAAAAAAAAACCCGTAAGGAGGACGTAAGTTTGGTGTCTGGGGAAAAAGAAAAAGAAAAAAAGCAAAACTGACACAAACAGTCATGTGGGAAGAGAGCTCAGGCACTGTGTTCTTCTGCTGTCTTCCAAGACTGAGCAAAGCTGTCTACCCAGACAGACCCCAGCCCTCCTGCCGACAGCCGTCCCACTCGCCCTGGCTGGTAAACTGAAGCCTGAGCACATCAGCAAGAAACGTCAGCCTAATTCCTGTTAACACTGGACCAGTTTGTCTTGCCATCAGAGATGTGTGCAGCTCGTGTGGACCACGCTCACTCAACAAGCATGACACGGAAGCGGTTTCAGTTCTCATGTACTGTGTGCAGT